>NW_028292574.1:37500-90104 GCF_029948245.1 Actinia tenebrosa | reverse complement strand
GTAGTTGCAGTCAACGACATGGATTGGCATTGGGCGTCCTGGTAAAGGTGTAGATGTTCTTCCCATTTTTTGATCGCGACGAATGAACGCAATTTATAAGCAAAGATATAGAATGTGCGGGAAACTAGATGACCGACAGAGTTTGTTACCTGTTTGTGACCAAAAGGCGAATGAACGAATAAGCACATCCACCGAACAAATCTACCCCCTATCTATCACGGCGTATCACGTGACTTGTGATGACATATACGTTCATATAATGAAGTCTAATAATAAAAAAAGGAATAACTGTCTTATAAAAATGCTGAAGTTGTATCCAGGATTCATGTTAAGTAATATATTTATTATCTTAAAGCTATTTGCTCCATTTTATAAAGTTATGAATTTTTTTCTAAGCCTAGATTCACGAAATATCATTGCAATAAACTTGATTAGCTTCTAGCTCTAAAACCATCGTACCATTATCTGCCGCCAACAGTGACAGCTCTAAGGAAAAGGGCGCGGTAATAAAGATCCGGCGTGCTTTTGTCCAATGGCATGTGGTTGATGGACGTGGAACTTTATTAGCTGGAATATGGCTGTTAGCCATTCAAAATGCTTGGATTTTGAGTAATTATCCCAATGATACACACCGTCTTTTTAATTATATAGTTCTGGAAAACAAAATGTCTTCTGCGATGTCAAAGCGTTATCATTGCTTTCATTGTAACGAAGATCTACATTACAGAGTATTTTGCCGTCACAAAGAAGAATTTTATGATCCTTTAACAAATCAATGGCAATTACAGCGGAATGACGACGAAGACTCAAATGATAGTATTTTCACTCACGAGATTGACGGCCAGAACGACACTTCTTCTAATGACTACAGCGAGATAAACGTTTTGGACCAAACTGATCAAGACTCCTCTGATGTGCCAAATACAAACCAACCATCAAGTGACGAATTCTTACCAGCTACTTCACAAAAAGGTATTGATGTTATACGTTTATTTGATGATTAGATTATATAATCTTTAAATGTTAAAGTCAAACTGCATAGATAAAAGACTGAATCTTTAACAAGCGGCTGATTTGCACATGATCTAGCTCCCCTATTGGATTTACTACCAAGCATTAGTGTTATTGAAGCGAGATTAAGTTAGAGGTACAAATGATTCTTTTCTATTTCTATCTTAGCCTCGTTTTCACCGTTACTTTTAAGAAGGGTGCATTATTAAGTAATCGGCTTATGGTTGCCATTAAAACCTCAGTGTTCATTCAGAAAGGTTCATTCAAAGAGTTTATAAAATCATAGCTAGAGATAACTCATTTAAAAACGCCAAAAAGAATTTACTATGTTCAAATGGATATTGCTGTACATTTTCGTCTCCAAATCAATTCATGACTGTGGTCATCCTGAGATAGCATGGTATCCGGCAAAACATGCTTGTCAAGTTAGAGAAATACAATTATAAGTAATTTATTTAATATGTCTCTTGGGTTTTTTATTTTCGATTTATCATTTTTCTTTCACGAATTATAAATTGTTGTTTTGCTGACTTAGAAATTAATATTTTATTTTCAATGGAAATCATTTATTTTCAGAGCAAAATTTGGGTCAAAATTATACATTTAGGGACCGGTCATTATTTAAGTTGGAGGGCGGGGGGTGGAGGAGAAATTGTCAGTGACGCAAAAAAAAAAAAAGGCCCCCCCTTTGAAGGCATCCAAGTTTATCGAAAATCCCCCATGGATTGTATTAAAAAATTTAAGAATTTTCCCTAAAAGTCATTTTTAAATTTCAAGACCCCCCATTTTTCACTAGCAAAAATTTCAGGCCCCCCCCCCCCCAAAATTTTTTCTCCACCCCCCCCCCCCCCCCCCAACTTAAATAATGACCGGTCCCTTAGCCCATGAGGTTTTTTTTACTGACATTTTTTTTTTTCTAGTATTATAATGGTTTCAGACTTTATCTTATACTATGTTGCAGTTATACAATGCCGAATGAATAAAATACATCGTATTTGCTTATGTTTAAAGGAGACGGAATAAATAACTTTGAGGAAGAAGATCAAGTGTTTTGGGATGACAAGTTGGACAGTGAATCTGACCATGAAGAGATAAGAGGAAATGAAAGGAGATTGGTTGAAACTTGGGATATTGATATCGAAGACGTAGAAAGAGATTTTGAACAATCTAGTGCAGAAATAAGCGTTGCCGTCGAAGCAAGTTCCCGAGTGACCCTTATTAACTGGATTGCCTTGTTTGTGAGCTTTTGGTCTGCATACTTTTCTGTACCAGACCGAGGCATTGATATTCTCCTCGCCTTTTTTAAAGCGATTTTTCAGGTTTTGTGTGAGCTTTCGCCAATCATTTTCCCAACCGCAGTATTGGTTTTCCCGAGCTCCTTCAAACTCTTGAAAAATTATCTTTCTTTTAAAGATAAGCATTCAAAGTATGTTGTTTGTCCGAAATGCGACACCCTATACCGTTTTCAAGACTGCATAACAACAAGATTCGGGGCGTGTCATTGCTAAACCATGTTCTCACATTGCTTTTCCGAATCACCGTCAATTGTTTCGCCGCACACCTTGTGGAGCGGAATTGCTTAAGGAAATTCGTTTGAAAAATGGACAGACGAAATTGTACCCACATAAAGTTTATTGTTATAAAAGCATCAGAGACACTCTAACTCTCTTTATTAAGCGACCAGACGTTGTACAAAAATGTGAGATTTGGAGAAATCGGAATGTACCGGACGATATTTTAGTTGATATTTACGATGGCCAAGTGTGGAAAGATTGGCAATATTTTAAACGGCACTCCTTTCCTTGCCCAGCCTAATAATTATGCTTTTATGCTGAATGTTGACTGGTTTCAGCCTTTTAAGCACAGTGTCTATAGCGTTGGAGTCATATATATGGTCCTCCTAAATCTTCCGAGAAAAGAAAGGTACAAAGAGGAAAACGTAATAATAGTTGGGGTAATACCTGGTCCACACGAGCCCAAATTGAATATCAATACGTACTTACAACCACTTGTAGCCGAATTGAAATTATTGTGGCACGAAGGCATCCAAGTTCGGCCTCATGGGAGTAGAACAGCAAGATGTTTTCGAGCTGCCCTCCTTTGTATTGCTTGTGACATTCCTGCACTAAGAAAAGTTTGCGGTTTCTTAGGATGTACTGCTCACCGAGGGTGCTCAAAGTGCACAAGATTTTTCCCCGGAGATTTTAGTAGCATGAATTTTTCAGGTTTCGAAGATGACGATACACCAAGGACAAATGAAGAGCACCGAAGAGAGGCTCAGAAAATACTCAATGCAACAACCGCTGATGAACGAAACCAAATTGAAACTTCCACTAGAACAAGATATTCTGAACTCTTACAGTTGCCTTACTTCGATTGTACTCGTTACCATGTTGTTGATCCTATGCACAATTTGTTTTAGGGACAGCAAAACATTTAATGAAAAATGTATGGCTAAATGCTGAAACGCCAATTATTTCTAAAGAAAATTTGAATAAAATCCAGGAAAAGGTAGATGACGTCAAAGCACCATCATTTATTGGGCGTCTCCCGAAAAAGATATCAACATCGTTTGGAGGATTTACTGCTGATCAGTGGAAAACATGGACTCTCTTGTATTCTGTATTCTGCATTTGGAATATCGTTCCAACAGATGATTTGGAGCTGTGGAGGTTATTCGTATTGTCCTGCTTTCACCTTTGCTCTCCACTTATTACAACTGAAGAGCTAAAAGAAGGACATGATTACCTAGTGGAATTTTGTAAATCGTTTGAAAAAAGATATGGAAAGGAACGTGTTACGCCAAACATGCATCTACACCTGCACCTCAGACAATGTATTTTAGATTACGGGCCTGTATATTCATTTTGGCTTTTCAGCTTCGAACGTTTCAATGGGATTTTAGGAGCGTTTCGAACTAACAATAGATCTGTTGAAATACAAATCATGAGAAAATTTCTCCAAAAGCATGAACTAAGAGATATCCCTTTACCAGAGAGATTTCGAGAAACTTTCCAACCAGTATTTCAACTTCTTCAGGAGGCACAACAAGTAGGAACACTTGGCGAAAGCATCCCATCAATACCATCAACACTTAATCTTTCAGTTGGTCAAGTACTACGTTGCTTAGAGTGGAGCAATATGAATGCATACTCATGTTTTTCACCTCGATCCATTGATGTTCTTGATGATGACTATACAGAATATCTCTTTAAAGCTTATGAAACAATTTTACCTCAACACTCGGTCATTGAATGTGTTACCGATACGTTTGAGAGAATTAATACCATTGGATATTCGGGGACAAAGCTAGGGTCCTCTGACTCTAGACTGGAACGTTCTTCCTTCATTCTTGCAAGTTGGTGTGGCCAATATAGTGGCAGTATTGAGACCGATTCATTTGACTTGCGCCCCGGTGTTGTCGATTTCTTTCTTAAACAAACCATTATAATTGATGGCAAGCAGGAATCATTGTGTATGGCAAAGGTTCGATGGTATCAGCGACATCCAGAAAGACACAGGATTGGCAGACCACATGAAATTTGGCGCAGAAAACTTGTTTGAAATGGAAGGGCCCTCTACATTCATTCCCATACAAAGGATACACAGCCAGTTTGTTGCTGCTTACGATGTTATTGACAAAGAAAGAGTATTAATTGTTTGTCCTTTACAACGTAAATTGTACGGATGATGGAGATGACAGTAAAGTATCATCCATGAAAAATATTCAAAGCTATCAAAAATAAACTGTTTGAACTGTGCATCAGTAACTAGATAGTCAAAATGAAAATTGAATGAATTGTTTGATGAGTTTAAAATTAGATGAATTAAAATAATAATGAATGAAACTGCATATATTGGGAATAAAAAAGATGAATTCATATGTTTAGACTAAACAAAATTGATGCTTCAAATAATATTACAGATGTTAGCGGTTTGAAATGCAGCTGAGGTTAATGGGTTAATGAGTTTTCTTATTGTCACTGGAAAAAACGCATGTACGACTTACGCATATTATAAATACATTGTCCGCGTTTTTTCCTGTGTGTATCAACGCATATAACCTCACTTTCATGACATCAAAGCAAAACAATGATTGAATTAATGTGGTCGCAACATTGATGTCATGCGTTAGGAGAAAAAATTGACACATATGACTGAGATGGACCTGCATGCACTCCCTCCTCGTAAGTCGTAAAAACAAGCCAACATCCATCATAATTCAGTTGAAAAATTATTGATTTGTTTTGAAAAGTTTTGATTGCAATAAATTGAAACGGAAACCTCACATCGGATATACTCAGTTTGGGGTATTGTATTTGCTCCCCAGGTAAATATGGGGCAAAGCCTAGTGCAAAGTTGATTTCATATGTGCCCTTCATTTGACAATAGGGCAAATATAGGGCAAAAACGGTTATCATATATCCCCACTGGGTAAATACTTCTAAACTAAGGGCAAATATATAACATATTTACCCATGTGTTCAGATGTATGGCAAAGCAATGGCAAATTTATTAGAAATTTACCCCGACCTTTGCCTGCATAGGCAAATGTATGGGCAAATATAGAGCACCATATTTGCCCAACATTTGCCAAGCGGACATATGATGACCAAATCCATTATTTCGTCGAGTGTTTGCAATATAGCGGTTGGAAAAACCTCGAACAATAAAAAGAAGCTAAACACAGATCGTTAGTAGTTCAGTTTGCTATATTGAAGCTCATGAAAGGAAGATCAAATAAACAGAAGCTATGCCGAATAGTTGACTAAAGAAATTTCCAAAAAGGACTGAATTATGTCTTTGTAAGGCCGAGCCTTGAAGGCAGTTTTGACTCTAGTTCGTCGACTGGAAAAAATGTTTCTAGATGTGAAAAGTCAGTGCTTTCAATCCAAAGTATAGTATATCATAATATAACATTAAAATAATAATAATAATAATAATAATAATAATAATAATAATAATAACCAAGAAAAGTGTAGAAGTGAGAAGGGAAGTAAAGTGCATGAGAAGGAAAGGAAAACTGAGGAAAACGGAATGAAAGGAAAATGAGCCGAAAAAATATGTGAAAACAATGAAGGGAAAGAGAGAATAATAGGCCTTTTCCGAGTTCGATAAACAGGATGCATTGTGGTCTAGATTCGGTACAAGCAACACCATATAAGGTATGATGTTTGTACTGAAGCTAGACCACAATGCACCATTTTCGCTAACTCAGAAATGGTCTATGGGAAAGGGAGGGAGGAAGGAAGGAAGGAAGAAAGAAGCCAAAATTACCTTTCCTTGTACGGTAGTAGTTCACTTGTAGTAGCTGTTCTTGCTAGGAAAATTGATAAAATGATGCTCAAAAGCAACGCTATAAATAGCTGACTTTTCAAACAAGATCTTTTTTCCACGCCGTATATTGTTCGTCGGTGTGCAAACTACAAAGACTATTAAGCGGTGTTTACTGAATGAGAAAAAGAACACTCGTAATATAGGTTCCATATCTGCTCTCTTAACACCTTGCGGTGAAAAGAAACAACTCGAATTCTTTCTCGATCTATTCACGATTTATTTCCAAGCTACACGTCCATACAAGCAAAATTTTACGGCGGCATTGGCCGAGTAAAACACGATTCCATTTTTTCCCTGCCGGCTCATTTTAGAAAGAAAAGGGATGTTATAACAACGGCATTTTCACACCACTCACAAAAACTCGTTTATGTTGAGTGCTTTTGAAAGTTTTTTAGACATCTTCCTTATATCGTAAGGAATTGAATGCGAAAGTCTAACATCTAGTCTTGAGAATGATGTCGATTGTAAATTTGGTCTGGATGACTTAGGCTAGGTCGTGGAGCTACAGTGATGTAGTTGTGGTGAGGTTTCTATATATTGCACTAACTGATCTAATGAAACACGATGGAAAAACAAGAAAAGCAAATACGAGGATTGAAAGATGCGTCTCAGTTTCGACTGGAAAACACTTGTGGAGAGTAGGGAACAATCAATCCAATCAATCAATCAATCATCCTTTATTTATACACGATAATGCCAACAGAAAAACTGGTTTACATGACGGTCGTGAACATATATAACTAAGACAAGTAACTAAGATATAATATTAATGTATAATATCAAATATTAATAAAATAATAATATCAAAAAAAACTAGAAGTAAGGTCAGAGCTTGCTAGTTGAGATGAAATCTGCTAAAACAGCATTTTTGAAATATGTAAAACTTGCTTCATTTCTAGCAGTATGAGGAAGATTGTTCCATAGTTTAGCACCCCTGTAAGTTAAACTCCTCTTTCCATATTCAGCATTAAATCTTTTGATAAAAAGTTTCGATGTTGAGCCTCTAAGATTGTGTGATGTCGATTCCGATAGCAAATTAAACAAATTTGAAAGATATTCAGGGGCCTAGTTGTTCATGCATTTATGCATTAAATTCGCCAACAGTAAGGTTCTTCTAATATGGAGTGGGTACCAACCTAGAGACTTTAGAACATCTGTAGATCTGATGTCATAAGTGGCACCAGTGATGATACGAGCAGCTCTGTTTTGTAGCCTTTGTAATTTATCTGCTAAACCCTTATTTAGATCACCCCAAACCTCAGAGCAGTGATCGAAATGAGGCACTATCAAAGCATTGTAGATTTTGATTAAAATTTCTTGTGTAACAAAAAGGCACTATTTCAGATGAAAAAACAAATGGGTGAATTTTTCACATCCAATATCAAATTAACTATAAAACTGTTTGACTCGCTTGTTACACCAATACTTCTATACGCAAGTGAGATATGGGGTATCGAAATATTAAGCACCAAAGACCATGGCCCATGGAACATTTTTGCAAAATGCTCCTCAAGGTGACAAAAAATGCTAGTAACCTTGCATGCAGAGCTGAGTTAGGAAGGTTTCCGCTAAAATGCAAAGCATGCAGTAGAAGCTTTAAATTCTGGCATAAAATTATAAAGTCGGAACTACACCCAAAAAAACTTTCAGCTGAAGTCTACCAAAGAAATTAAAAATAAAACTACAAAAGCCTTTTGGAGCATAAAAATCAAAACTACTTTAGAACAACTCGGATTGGGGATAATTTGGATGAAACAAAATGAACTTTCTCCAAGATGGTATGAATATGGAAAAATAATAACCCAACCACACTTCGCTCTCCCAGCTCTAATAACTCAAGGCGTTGATGAAATTAACTCGTTTGTCAATATGCGGTTATTACCATAGTAACATTGGTATCCCACTGATCGCAATAAAATTAGACTTGCGGCTTGTTTAGTTAATAATTTCATCAACGCCTTGAGTTATTAGAGCTGGGAGAGCGAAGTGTGGTTGTGGTGTTAAGGTAATCAGAAAAGTGTTGTCGTGTTGACATAAAATATTGATCATGACGAAGCTTAAAATATATTGGAGACGCTGATTTTGAATTGATTAAGAACAGAAAACGACTGTCAGCGCTCATATTGTTGAAATTAATGCTGGTGTGTGTTTTTTTTTTTTTTTTTCTTTCTATGAACTCTCCGGCTTAAATCGTGTCTATGAGAGTCATATAGTGGACAACAAACTAGAAAGTGTTTTTCGTTTTCTACTCCCGACTTACACACTGGGCAAATCCTTTCATCGTAAATGAGATAAGGCCTCTTATACCTACCCGTTTCTACTTCAAGCTCATGGTTGCTAATTCTTAATTTTGTAAGCGCCACTCTGTGCTTAATATTGGTGACTTGACTTAAATATTCTTCAAAGTTATAATCCGTTTTGAACTGACGAAAGACTCTGAGTTTATTTTTATGTCTGTCGTCTTTCCTTTCATCATTGTGGAGGTTACTCCATAAAATTTGCCTCTCAATGTCATATATTCTTTGGGTTATTATTTTTCCATATTCATACCATCTTGGAGAAGTTCATTTTGTTTCATCCAAATTATCCCCAATCCGAGTTGTTCTAAAGTAGTTTTGATTTTTATGCTCCAAAAAGCTTTTGTAGTTTTATTTTTAATTTTTTTGGTAGACTTCAGCTGAAAGTTTTTTTGGGTGTAGTTCCGACTTTATAATTTTATGCCAGAATTTAAAGCTTCTACTGCATGCTTTGCATTTTAGCGGAAACCTTCCTAACTCAGCTCTGCATGCAAGGTTACTAGCATTTTTTGTCACCTTGAGGAGCATTTTGCAAAAATGTTCCATGGGCCATGGTCTTTGGTGCTTAATATTTCGATACCCCATATCTCACTTGCGTATAGAAGTATTGGTGTAACAAGCGAGTCAAACAGTTTTATAGTTAATTTGATATTGGATGTGAAAAATTCACCCATTTGTTTTTTCATCTGAAATAGTGCCTTTTTGTTACACAAGAAATTTTAATCAAAATCTACAATGCTTTGATAGTGCCTCATTTCGATCACTGCTCTGAGGTTTGGGGTGATCTAAATAAGGGTTTAGCAGATAAATTACAAAGGCTACAAAACAGAGCTGCTCGTATCATCACTGGTGCCACTTATGACATCAGATCTACAGATGTTCTAAAGTCTCTAGGTTGGTACCCACTCCATATTAGAAGAACCTTACTGTTGGCGAATTTAATGCATAAATGCATGAACAACTAGGCCCCTGAATATCTTTCAAATTTGTTTAATTTGCTATCGGAATCGACATCACACAATCTTAGAGGCTCAACATCGAAACTTTTTATCAAAAGATTTAATGCTGAATATGGAAAGAGGAGTTTAACTTACAGGGGTGCTAAACTATGGAACAATCTTCCTCATACTGCTAGAAATGAAGCAAGTTTTACATATTTCAAAAATGCTGTTTTAGCAGATTTCATCTCAACTAGCAAGCTCTGACCTTACTTCTAGTTTTTTTTGATATTATTATTTTATTAATATTTGATATTATACATTAATATTATATCTTAGTTACTTGTCTTAGTTATATATGTTCACGACCGTCATGTAAACCAGTTTTTCTGTTGGCATTATCGTGTATAAATAAAGGATGATTGATTGATTGATTGGATTGATTGTTCCCTACTCTCCACAAGTGTTTTCCAGTCGAAACTGAGACGCATCTTTCAATCCTCGTATTTGCTTTTCTTGTTTTTCCATCGTGTTTCATTAGATCAGTTAGTGCAATATATAGAAACCTCACCACAACTACATCACTGTAGCTCCACGACCTAGCCTAAGTCATCCAGACCAAATTTACAATCGACATCATTCTCAAGACTAGATGTTAGACTTTCGCATTCAATTCCTTACGATATAAGGAAGATGTCTAAAAAACTTTCAAAAGCACTCAACATAAACGAGTTTTTGTGAGTGGTGTGAAAATGCCGTTGTTATAACATCCCTTTTCTTTCTAAAATGAGCCGGCAGGGAAAAAATGGAATCGTGTTTTACTCGGCCAATGCCGCCGTAAAATTTTGCTTGTATGGACGTGTAGCTTGGAAATAAATCGTGAATAGATCGAGAAAGAATTCGAGTTGTTTCTTTTCACCGCAAGGTGTTAAGAGAGCAGATATGGAACCTATATTACGAGTGTTCTTTTTCTCATTCAGTAAACACCGCTTAATAGTCTTTGTAGTTTGCACACCGACGAACAATATACGGCGTGGAAAAAAGATCTTGTTTGAAAAGTCAGCTATTTATAGCGTTGCTTTTGAGCATCATTTTATCAATTTTCCTAGCAAGAACAGCTACTACAAGTGAACTACTACCGTACAAGGAAAGGTAATTTTGGCTTCTTTCTTCCTTCCTTCCTTCCTCCCTCCCTTTCCCATAGACCATTTCTGAGTTAGCGAAAATGGTGCATTGTGGTCTAGCTTCAGTACAAACATCATACCTTATATGGTGTTGCTTGTACCGAATCTAGACCACAATGCATCCTGTTTATCGAACTCGGAAAAGGCCTATTATTCTCTCTTTCCCTTCATTGTTTTCACATATTTTTTCGGCTCATTTTCCTTTCATTCCGTTTTCCTCAGTTTTCCTTTCCTTCTCATGCACTTTACTTCCCTTCTCACTTCTACACTTTTCTTGGTTATTATTATTATTATTATTATTATTATTATTATTATTATTATTATTATTATTATTTTAATGTTATATTATGATATACTATACTTTGGATTGAAAGCACTGACTTTTCACATCTAGAAACATTTTTTCCAGTCGACGAACTAGAGTCAAAACTGCCTTCAAGGCTCGGCCTTACAAAGACATAATTCAGTCCTTTTTGGAAATTTCTTTAGTCAACTATTCGGCATAGCTTCTGTTTATTTGATCTTCCTTTCATGAGCTTCAATATAGCAAACTGAACTACTAACGATCTGTGTTTAGCTTCTTTTTATTGTTCGAGGTTTTTCCAACCGCTATATTGCAAAAGTGTAGTCTAAAGCAGACCAATTTTGACGAAATGTACTTGAAAGCTCTTCTACTTTTGCTTTGCCTGGTGAGATTGGATAGTGTAAAGATTTTGAAAATAACGAGTGATAATTGAAGTCGTATCAAGAGAGCATAGGTCGTATCATAGTAATGGAGAGGAATGGTTAAGAAACCTATTGTTCTATGTTTTTGTTCGTGTTTATCCATTGTTATGTGACGTTGACAGTGCACAGTGAAGGAAAAGTTTCTCCATTTGTTCACAGTATTAGGGAATATGAAAGTTTTTTACCCTTAAAAATCGTTCTAAAATATGTATTATTTGTTAATTAATCCTATATGATTAATATTAATTGTTTATTGAAAATGAAATTGCCCTTTTCAATGCTTTCTTATTTATCATCTAGTAATTTAGCTGTATCTGCGCGGAAATATTTATCCGTATAGTTTGTGGTCATCGAATGAAAGTTTTCACTTTCAAAATGTTCATACAAGAAAATAATAAGGAAATGAGTATTTTCAGCCATACTTGCTTTGGTTCATTGTGAACCCTCAGTATCACGTGATGGTACGGTTCAACATCAAACGCAAAACAATAGCTTTGTTCTATGGAGTTTCCAAACCATTCCACTCCATTAACTATGGTTGTATCTATATTTTAGTGTCAATTGGTTCATCTTAACGTTGAGGAATGATCAGTTGTTTTAACTGAAGAATCTTTATCCCCACAAGCTTAAAGGCTCTAACTTTTATCTAATCTAATAGGTGGTAGTTCAAGGTCATTATCGTCAGCATTTAAATTTTAGCGTTACTTCGGTCCTCGTATTTTATCATACATTGTACGAAAGACCCTAACCCTATAATGTCAAAACAACAGACGACTTTCATAACTCAGTTTTTTCAGATAGAGAACATGAAGCCTTTTTACCAGAAACTATTAATGCTATCTGAGAAAATACTTCACGAAAACTATTTCCAGAAAAATTTGTAGAATTTGACTGCATACCAAAGAAGTTATGAAAGAACGAAAATAGAGTTTTGTATGTATTTAGCACTGGAAGCCTTGGTGGCCTTGTTTTGGTGCATTTTCAAAACTTCAAATGCTCACATCTTGTAAAGAATTTAATAATTTAAGTAGAAACTCACACGCCTTATCTAAATCAACAAGATCAATGATTTAAAAGGGTTTTCACTCCAAAAACATTGATTTTTAATGTTTATGCAAATTAGCAGCAGCCAGTTATGAAAGTCGTGTATTAGCTTGCAAAAAAGCTAACGAAAAGGATTCTAGTGATTTAGGCATGAATAAGAACTCAGTTTTTGCAATTTGAAAAACGCGGCCGACATTCAGACAACCACTTTCTACGAGACTTTCTAAAAAAACTTAGACTTCGGCTGTGTTTACACGATACCAGACGAACATTTAACCTTCACTAAAGGTTGCACGTTAAAGGGTTCCGTTCACACGGGACAAAGCTATCGGAACAAAGACCGTACACCTAGCCGTGCAAATTTGGATCCGTATTTTTCATATTACAATTAAGGAGAAGGTTCCGTGTAAACGGCATGTGATAAAAATTCGTCCGGCCAACCGTGTCAAAATTAAACTAAAAAGGGGCGTTTACACGGTTGGCCGGACGGATTTTTATCACATGCCGTTTACACGGAACCTTCTCCTTAATTGTAGTATGAAAAAAATATTTCCCGCTCACTACGACTAGAATTCAAGGGCTTTATCTGAATAAATTAAGATTTAACTGATTTTAAATGATATTAAAGTGTTAATTTTTGTTATATTGCAAAGTGTTTTTCTATGTATTTAATTGAATCATAGTCATATGTTTATGATATTACAACGATTTAAAAAATTTTAAAAACAAAGTTGAATGTTCTTATTTAAAAAACTGTAAAGCGTTATTGAAATTTTAAATTATTATTATTGTTATTATTATTATTATTATTATTATTATCATTATTATTATTATTAACTAATTTATTTTTTATTTTTTTCTCGCTGTTTATTTGAAGCGCAATCAGATCTTCAACTTTTGAAGTAAAGACAATCGAAAGCAGAATATGATGAAGAGCTGTTTGGTTTTTGTACTGTTTATAGTCGTTTTGTGTGTCTACCAAGCAAGGGACGTTAAAGGTAAGCCTGCCTTACCTGATTATGAACGACGAAGCCAGAATCCAGGTGTCTTAAGGAAAACTGAAGAAACAAGTCAAAGTAACTTGGATACGTCATTGCCAATAGTAGCTGTTTCCACACAGTTGTTCCATCCCAGAAAAAGGTGTTTCACCAAAAGATGCGTCGACAAAAGAGAGGAAAATTCTAAGTCGACTGAAATGACAAAAAACCTGAGATCAATCGTACAGAACTATGAAGAGCAGGACCCTCAACGGCCACCATGTCATAAAGGACGTTGCCCGTCACGAGATTCCGCAGACTTCAAACTACCAAGAACCCCGCAGCGTGCTATAAGATCTCCGTGATTTAAAGGAAGGTGTCCCAACTGATCAGAGATATATGGCTTGGAATAAATAAAAAAAGAGCTTGACAAAAACGGATTTCAATTTCAATGGGATGTTTATCATAATCACCAGTTATTAAAGGACTACTACTACGATAAGAACTCAAACTCAAATTACAAATGATTAGTTTTATGCAGTTGTTAAAAGATGTTTTAGTCCGTAGGCGGCATTGGCACCATTTCAACGGTTGTGAAGCGGTTTTATCGCTAATAAAATGTCGCCACTGCATGAGATTAATACCTTTACAAGTGGTTTATATAAAGTGATGGTAAAATATGTCTGTCTGTATCATTTGCAAATAATGCACTGATGAAGAAAAATAAAAGATGGTTCCATATCCTTCATTTCTGTGTGCAGTCTTGGTGCTTTGAAGGAGCCGTTGTTAGTGTTGTTTCTTCGGCAAAAGCTGAAAATAAACCAACAAATAAAACTGCAATTTGTTTCTTAAAAAAGAATTTTGGAAAACGTTTATATCTTGGACAGAACATGTAGTTTGAGATAGTATCTAAAATACTGTATTGTAAGAGACTTATGCAATCAAATAGAGAAGAGGTCAAAACAATTGTCCGCAGTAGGGACCCGATTTAGGGGGGTGGGGTATTGCCCGCCACCACCTACCTTTTCATGGATGGGGGTGGGGGGGGGGGGGGGGTATATGCCGGTACCCACCACCTCCATACACAAGTCATTTCAAATTTTGTGTGTTGGGTGGGGGGGTATATGCCGGAACCCACCACCTCCATACACCAGTCTATTTCACAGAATTTTCTTAATATTTCTTCTCTAGTTCGGTGGCGAAGGTCACATGTGTGTGTGTGGGGGGGTTTATTGACAGCTTCAGCCATCAACCATCTTTTACATTCGATCCGCGTTTCGAATGTAATTAGCGCTTTTTTGTCACATAAGCTTTATACAACTCAAAACAAGAGTCAGGAGGGTCATACGTCATGATTGACTATTGTTTTGGTAAAACAACGTATCATTACGAAAAAGGCTATGAAGATTGACTATTTTGCAAGCGTAATCCGAGATGAGTAACCAGGAGAATAGGAGAACGCCTTGTAATGAATCAAATAACAAATCGAAGTAGACTGACCCTGAGCACTAGAGGTTATCCACATCCTGCGCGAAAACTGAATGAAAATATTCTGAAGTTTTATTAAATGTCTGAATTTTATTGATCCTTGTGTTATTGAACACCATGTAGGCTTTATACAAAGACAAGCAAATTGTAGCTATTCGTGTTAAATTATGATAAAAGGAGCAGTTTACAGTACAAGGCGAAAATTGATGTAATCAAGAAATACAAGCTGTTCAATGTTTCATTTCTAAAAACGTACTTATTTGAGCCCACCATATCTATGGAGTCGCTGAACGTAACAGGAAAAAAAAAAGAAAAAAAAAAGACGGAACGTTTTGAGAATCATTTCGGTATTTTAAATAAAAAATGACAGAGATACCAAACATAGGGTCTTTGCGTAAAAAAAGATCTCGAAGAACAACCCTCGAGGCTCTCTCTCCCTCGGCGGGGTTAGTTGAGATTTAATGTGGTTAAATTACAGGCAGTACAATCTGATTGACAAATGTAATAATTGGGGTCTCTTTGATTATACGGCAACTGGTTGTGATTGGCTAAAACGACTTTCGCCGGAAACATCTACTGATTGAGGATTTCCAGGAACATGTCAAACTATTGAGTACCATCGCGATGCATCGAAGGCGTATGACTACTTTATAGTATAATGTCCTCTTCTGGAAATGATGAAAACTTGCAGGATTCAATCTTCGAGTCCAAAAGGTTGCGCATCTTCTTAGCAATACAATATTTTTTTCGTTCCAAACTACTAGTAGTGTATTCTCAAACGCTAACAAGGAAATTATCACAGTCATAGGCTTCCATCAGAAAAAATCTGTTAACATTTGGTCAGCTACGATTTCAAGCTCACACCCCCTCATGTGAGCCCAAATACAAATTATGTCTCAAAAACACGGTTTTTGGATCTTTTCTCAAAATAATGACTATCTAGGTAAAAAACAGAAGTGGATTCAGTTAATTCAACTATTCACGGAATGTATCATATGGTTTAGATTTAGAAAATCGTCTCTACTTGATATAAAACAGAACCTGTAAAAAAAAAACAGAAGTGGATTTCACGGAAAACCCCGGGCTTTCCTGAACATTTTGGCATATAATTCATAGGAATTTGTTAAAATTTAGAACCGTATTTTTACTGATTTTATAAGCTCAAAGTTACAAAGTTACAAAGTTACAAAGTTACAAAGTTACAAAGTTACAAAGTTACAAAGTTACAAAGTTACAAAGTTACAAAGTTACAAAGTTACAAAGTTACAAAGTTACAAAGTTACAAAGTTACAAAGTTACAAAGTTACAAAGTTACAAAGTTACAAAGTTACAAAGTTACAAAGTTACAAAGTTACAAAGTTACAAAGTTACAAAGTTACAAAGTTACAAAGTTACAAAGTTACAAAGTTACAAAGTTACAAAGTTACAAAGTTACAAAGTTACAAAGTTACAAAGTTACAAAGTTACAAAGTTACAAAGTTACAAAGTTACAAAGTTACAAAGTTACAAAGTTACAAAGTTACAAAGTTACAAAGTTACAAAGTTACAAAGTTACAAAGTTACAAAGTTACAAAGTTACAAAGTTACAAAGTTACAAAGTTACAAAGTTACAAAGTTACAAAGTTACAAAGTTACAAAGTTACAAAGTTACAAAGTTACAAAGTTACAAAGTTACAAAGTTACAAAGTTACATGTAACTGGTAAGTTACGATAATGATCCGGGTATGGTTTTTCGATCTTCTTGTCATAAGCAGGGTATGCAATTTCATTCAAGTTCCAAGTTCTCCCTGAGCTTCCTGTCATATTCAGGGTTTCTACTTTCGTATTAACCGAAACTGGTTATTATGGCCGTAAAAAAACGATACGCGAGATGACATAATAATTGAAACAGGAACTCATTGCAATAAATTATATCTTTTGTCATAAACAGGGTCTACAAATTTGAGTTTTTTTGTCATAAACAGGGTACCCCTTTCAGAATCCCAGCGGAACACCCCTACCCAAATTCTGGCAAAGTACCCCCCCCCCCCCCCGGGGATTTGGTAGAATTCATGTGTTTATTTAGAGTGCCATTGACAGCTCGCTAGGACGTTAAATGTTTACATGCAAGTCTCAAGACAGTCATGGTAATAATTCATCAAAAACCGTTTCAATAGTTTAAAAACCGGCTAAATTCATAGAGCATTTGGTATCTCAGAGTAGGAGATAAATCTTTTGCATTGGAGAAGAAATCTAGCTAAAGCCACCGACGACGGGGTGCATTTGTCCTGACCCCAGATTGTGTGACATGGTTTTAAGCTCAAGCTGCGCTCGATGATCGTGGATTAACACAGAGGACCACTTGATTGAAGAGTATTTACTCTCTAGTTATGCTATTTACACTCTTGGCAAACCATCTTAATACAAAAATTTAAAAAAAGAGAAATATTGAGTCGATTTAGTGTTATATTGATAAACAACCCGTCTAATTGATTAGCCGTATAGCGTGTTTGAACGCTACAAGTTGAAATTCCTTCACGCGGTGGCATTTTAATAGTCGGAGGTAAAACTTGGCACAAGTAAACTAGAATATGTGTACTTTCGTGCTGTGCAAGTGTTCTTTCGATTTATTAGGTACCAGCAGCGATATTGGAGGCTGAATTTCACCTATAATTTGACTGCCGCTCGATCATAAAAACACAACATGTTTTAGAAGGCCGATTTCTCGTATTTAAAAAGCAATTTATTACAAATTCTTGAACCATTCTTAAAGATATAGAGTTGATCTAACTACCTGGGAAATATTAATTCATTTGGATTCTTTTTGATCTATTGAGAGCTCTTTAAAGATGGCCATTGACTTTTGCATATTAGTTAGGAAAATTACCCATATTAATCGATTTTTCAAACTTTTGCAATTTTCTCAAAAATAAAAGCGCGCTGGGACGTTTTGATATTATTTCCTAAAACAACTTACCCAAAGGGTTGTTTTGGTCAATAAAAAGAATTTCGATTTTTTGAAACTGATTTAAGATTCTCGACGCTTACAGACATACGCTCTTAATTGTAATATGAAAAATACGGATCCAAATTTGCACGGCTAGGTGTACGGTCTTTGTTCCGATAGCTTAGTCCCGTGTGAACGGAACCCCTTAACGTGCAACCTTTAGTGAAGGTTAAATGTTCGTCTGGTATCGTGTAAACACAGCCGAAGTCTAAGTTTTTTTAGAAAGTCTTGTAGAAAGTGGTTGTCTGAATGTCGGCCGCGTTTTTCAAATTGCAAAAACTGAGTTCTTATTCATGCCTAAATCACTAGAATCCTTTTCGTTAGCTTTTTTGCCTGCTAATGCAGCCGTTTTGGATACGGAAGGAAGTGCAAGAAACGGCTGTTAACGCAGGCTTATCACGTGACTGTGGGATTTGTTTTGTGACAGAGAGAAAATATGGTGTAATAGTCCTAAAATAAATAAATATGTTAATTTTTAAAACTATTATCGAAATTTTGCGAAACTTTGCTCCTGTTGCATTTGACGCAGGCTATTCACTTGACCGTGCGGGGATTTGTGAGAAAATATTATGTACGTCCGTATGATGATGATGGTGATGATGATGAAGGTGGTGGTGGTGGTAGTAGTGGTGATGATGATGACGATGGGGATAATGGAGATGATAATGATGGTGGTGATGATGACGATAATGATGGTGATGGTCATGATATGGTCATGATCTGTTGTGGAGATGGCGATGGCGGTGATAACAAATGTTACATGACGATGATGAAAACGACTGCTAAAGGCATCTTTACATGCTTTCAGCTCGAAGCCGTTGAGCTGCGCCACTGCTGTACTTGCGGTGGTGATAAGCGATGTCGTTTTTCTTTCTATAATGATAACTGTAATGATGACGATAATGACGAATTTGATAACTTTTTTACTTATATTTATTAGCTTTTATCCCTAAATTTTTAGAATTATTATTGCTACAATTTTATATTGCTACTATATTATTATTATTATTATTATTATTATTATTATTATTGTATTTTTTTTATTGTTTGTACATAATTACGTAATTCAGCCCATGGGCTGCGATAAAATTTTCAACGAAAATCGATCTAAATCTATCTAAATCTAAATGAATAAAGTAATACAAAAAAGTCTTTATTCCTGGTTAGGGTTAGGGTTAAAAAGGGGAATGCTGTAAAACATTGGCCAATGACTCCAATGTCTTGTGTAAAATAGTGCTATCAGTGTGCAACATCCGAATTCCGATCATTTGCTTTCATTTTCAGCACGCTTATAGTATTGCCCCCTTTCAGCCCTAACCCTGAATGACATGAGCGTATGTTGGGAATTGACGTATTGATAAAAAGGTAAGGAAGTTATCGTCCAAGAGAACGCGAGATCCGGGCCTGGTTCACGACGCCTAGAGGACGAAGGTAGGCCCAGAAATGCCAAGTGTTCTCAAGGAGGAGTATGTTGTGTTGGGAGAAAAACAAAATCTTAACCTCAGAAGATCGTAACAACAAAACTACTCTAGACATTTTAAACTTTGATTTATTTTAGTGCCTTGGCGGGTATTGTCCGCCTTGTCACGTTGGGACGCATGTGGTCGCGCAAGCGTAGTCCCTATCCGTTGTTCGCCTAAAATCGTCTGGAGCTAATTATCGTTGCGTTCTAGCACGGATTTTGACTTAGAGGCGTTCAGTCACAATCCAACAGATGACAGTTTTTCAGCCAAGTGCAAATGCCAATTGTCTGATTCTGCTAGGTTCCACCCGTACTGAGCAGAATTACTATTGCAACAACACTTCATCAGTAGGGTTAAAACTAACCTGCCTCACGACAGTCTAAACCCAGCTCACGTTTCCTGTTAGTGGATGAACAATCCAACACTTGGCGAATTCTGCTTCGCAACGGATTATAGCATAATTCAGTTGTCTCAAGCTCTTGTTAGTTTTCTTCTTAGACAAAAAAGAATGTCACATATCGTTATGTAAGTGTTATTTTTATGGGTGAACTAATTATATTTGTCAGATAAAAGCGGTGGAAATCTCCAGCTAGCAAGCGCCTCCCGCTAAATAAAACACATAGACAAATTGTAGATTTTCCCTTTCGACTTCCAGTCGGCAGTATACCATTAACTACAAGGCGCCAGTAATAAACAAAGAAATAATTGTCTGGTACTATTTTTAGCAACTGTAAAAAAAAAAAAAAAATTCATTACTTTTTTACGATACAACAATCATATTATCTTGTATCATGAATGCCAAAGATTATTCCACCCCCCCCCCCTCCCCAATAAAAACACTTGGATATGTCTTATTTGGTCTTCTTACCCAAATTAGGCACTAAATAGTAACCGTACTAAATAGGTAAAATAGGTAAATCTATTATAAAAATAGAAATTACTACAAATCAACAAGTATAGCCTTCATGTAAATTTTATGTAAAAAATAATTTACAAACTATGTAAATTGATTTACATGGTATTTACATTGTATGTAAATTAGAGGATCCTGTAATTATGCTGGAAATTAAATTTTTCAAAGATTCGCAACCCTGTAAATGTATTTTTGATTTTTCCTATTTATTTTGCACATTGTAAAATGTCTGGAAACCTGCTGTAAATTTAGTTCGATAGAAACATGTAAAACCCCTGTAAATATAATAAAGGGGGCCTGTAAAAACCCTGTAAATGCAATAAAGGGGGCCTGTAAAAACCCTGTAAATGCAATAAAGGGGGCCTGTAAAAACCCTGTAAATGCAATAAAGAGGGCCTGTAAAAGCCCTGTAAATACATACTTTAATTATGTTATGGTATTCCTGTGGTAACGAGAGAACGAGAAGCACTGGTACAATAAGATACAAATGTGGTTTCGAAGCTTATCTCGTCTTTATGTGGAGAGTAGTATAGGGAATGGGGGTTCCAAAACAACGACCACTGGAGGATTACCCGTCTAAAGTACCCTCCTTGATTTAGTCCGGAATTACCCGCATCCCACTGAAACAGGTTTAAATATGTTAGTCTATATATGGAGTGCGAAGATTGTAAGAGAACTTTTAAGAAAGAAGCAGATTTGAAGAAGCATTTGAAAATGAAGACGAAATGTATGAGTAGTTATGATTGTAAGTGTGGTAAGAAGTTCGATACAAAGGTTAAATTGTATTGGCATTGTCAGGATTGCATATATAACTACGACGATCTAAAAAGTGCTTGGTATTAGGTATAAGATATTTCCTATTATATATGGAATCCCAAACCAATTTCGAAACGGTGTCAATACCCGGCAACGGTGAGATTGACGTCAGACAGTTTTGGCGACAGTCAGAAAGGAAGGTTAAAAGGACGCTCCGAAAAGGTATAGAAGAATTAGGAGCCCTGAAAGCGAGTATAATGGTAGAAGTAAGTCTATCAAAAGATGAGGTAACAACAACAGCAATGTTGCGATCAAAGTCACTGGTCATATTAGAGTCCACGAACTTAAATAGATCACTTAGTGAAGCCTTAGAAGCAATTATGGAGTCGCTGTCTAACTACACGAAAGAAGGATCAGGTTGGACAGTAGAGGAGGTAGAAGGAATGGAAATTAGCATGGCAAGGTACGTACCAATACGAGGAGGAAGTTACGTACCGCTGCCAACGTGGGTAGAAAGGAAGAAGGCAATTGTCAACGTGAAAAACGAAGACAACCGATGCTTTATGTGGGCAATAAGGTCCGCGTTGTACCCAGTAGATAACAATCCATGTCGAACAAGCAATTACCCAAGCGACGATTTGGAGTGGGATGGTGTGGAGTTTCCAATGCAGTTGATAGATATTCCAATATTTGAAGAAGAGAATGATCTAGCAATCAATGTTTACGGGGTCAGAGACCAGACGATAGTACCATTAGTGTTGTCAAAGTCCAAAAAAGAGCGCGTGCACCTCTTTTACCACGGTGGGCACTACTCATGGATTAAACATCTTAGCAGACTCTTCTACAGACATACTAAGCATAAAGGTAAGAAGTACTTCTGCGATTGTTGTTTACTGTCATTTACATCCTTAAAGACCTTAAAGAACCACGATGAGATTTGCCGTGGAGTCGAGGATGTAGCACAGCGCATACAGCTACCCACCCAAAAGGAGTTAGAGTACTCAGACCACAAGAAGCAAACCAAAGTACCGTACGTCATTACGCAGACTTTGAAGCAATTATAACCAAGGAAGATCAAAAAAATGGTGCAACGAAAAGATTAGGATTACATGAGATTTGCTCTTACGGGTACATTGTAGTGCGATCCGATGGTCAGACGGATGGACCAGTCATTTACAGGGGTAAGAATGCAGCCAACGAATTCCTAGACGCGCTGAGGGAAGAGGAAGAGAAGATAAGGAGACAATTAAGGAAACCAAAAAAGGTAGCATTCACCAAAGAATGTCAGGAAGCATACGCTAAGACAAAGAAATGTCACGTATGCAAGCAGAGACTCCTACAATACGGTAGACAAGCCAAGAAAGCTTGGGATGAGGATGGTAAATATCTTGGAGAAGCACACTTTAAGTGTGGTACATACCACAAGAAAGGTGAGAAAGCAGGGAAGCCATCAACACACTGCATCCATTGTCACAAAGCGTTTGTAGAAGACTTCTACATGGATAAGGTACTGGATTGCGATCAATCGACGGGTGAATACGTAGGAGCAGCCCACTGCAGATGCAGAACTCACATAGACCCAGACATGGAGATTCCCGTGTTCTTTCACAACCTTCGCGGGTATGACTCCCACCTGCTCCTACAAGGAACAGACGGTTCCGACGTAAAGTGTATACCTAATAACAAAGAGCGATACATGTCCGTAACTGTGGGTAAGCTAAAGTTCCTAGACTCACAGCAATTCATGGCGGACTCCTTAGCAAGCCTCGTGAAATACAAAACGGAGTTCCCCATTTCCAGTCAATACGGCGCAGAAAGGAAAGGAGTTTACCCATACGAGTACATGGATTCCTGGGAGCGCTTTGAAGAGTCCTTACCACCTAAAGAGAGATTCTGCAACACCTTAACAGAGTCTGGTATAAAGGACGAGGAGTACCAGCATGCGTTAGATGTGTGGCAGAAGCATGATTGCCAAACGATGGGGGACTACCACGACATCTACTTACGTTCAGACGTTGTTCTACTAGCAGACGTTTTCCAAAGCTTCAGAAAAATGGCAATGGAATACTACGGGCTGGATCCAGCGAACTTCTATACAGCTCCCGGGCTTAGTTGGAGTGCGCTGTTAAAGAAGACAAACGCGCAACTGGATTTACTAACGGAATACGATATATACCGGTTTATGGAAGACGGTATTCGTGGTGGTGTTTGCGGGCCCAGCAGACGATACCCAAAAGCAAACAATCCCACAGTAGAGTACGATCCAGAGAAGCCAACCACATACATATTCTACTTAGACGCTAACAACCTCTACGGTTGGGCAATGTCGCAGTACTTACCCGTAAGAGATTTCGAATGGGACCCAGTGAAACCGATAGACTTCTACATGCAGGTAGGCAAAGAAGACGACAAAGGTTACGTCTTAGAAGTGGATTTGGAGTACCCAGAGCACCTACACAACGCACACGATGAGTTTCCCCTTGCCCCAGAAGCAATAGAGATACCATTTACGCAGCTAAGCCCACTACAAAAGCAAATGTGCCCCGGATACAAACCGTATAAAAAGCTAACTATGAATCTGATGAATAAGAAGAAGTACGTGGTGCATTACCGCAACCTGCAGTTCTACGTTAAGCACGGCATGCGGGTAACCAAAATACATCGCGTGTTAAAGTTCACACAGGAGCCGTGGATGCGCCCTTACATTGACTTTAACACACAAAAGCGAACGCAGGCAAAGAATGACTTTGAGAAGAATCTCTTTAAATTGATGAATAACAGTGTATTTGGTAAGACCATGGAGAACATCCGCAAAAGGGTAGGCATAAAGATAGCCAGCAACAGAGAGGACGCAGAAGCATACGTCTCCCAGCCTGGATTCGTTAGATACGTAGAGATGTTAAACTTCTACGTGATTCATATGAAGAAGGCGAACCTATTCCTGAATAAACCCGTATACACGGGGTTCACAGTGTTAGACCTATCAAAGCTGCTAATGTATGAGTTTTACTACGACAAGCTAAAACCGAAATACGGTGATAAGTGCTGCCTTTTATACACCGACACCGATTCCTTGATACTAGAGGTGCAGACGGAAGACATTTACAAGGATTGCCTACCCGACATTGACGAGTACGACACCAGTGAATACCTAAAGGACCACTTTCTTTACTCTGCGAAGAATAAGAAAGTAATCGGTAAAATGAAGAATGAGATGAAAGGAAAACCAATAGTAGAGTACGTGGGGCTGAAACCAAAGATGTACAGCGTGCTAAAATTAGACGGTGTAGAAAAGAAAGCTAAAGGCGTAAAAAAATACGTGGTTAAGAAGGACATCACGTACGAGTCCTACTTGAAGGTCCTGCGTACGCGTAAGGAGAAGCGCCACGAGATGAACTCCTTACGCAGCTACGGCCATCAGATACATAGCATCACCCAGGAGAAGGTGTCACTGTCCGCATTTGACGGTAAGAGGTGGATGTGTGATGATGGTATCCATACAATAGCATTCGGACATCACACGATAAGCAGTTCTTCTTTGACGAACCCACGCGTGGGACCATCATGAAGATAATACAAGATGGGCTGACCCTTCTTAGCTATCGCACTTTGGATCTGGTAAGTTTCCAAAGACCAATTAGGATCCGTAGCTCTTTTGGATCCTCCTTCTAATTCACCCGGCTCATAGAGATATCGAACCGTGACATTACCTATTTTCTTTTCCTGGGGGAAGACCGCCCTTGAACTTCTGACGTAGGACTTGTGTTCCACGTGTTTCTTTTTTATGGCATCCTTGGGTTTTATTCCCGTAGCCCTGGCCGCCTCGTTGTTCAAAGCCACGATGACCTGGGGGAGCCTCTGGGTCCATTCCCTGTTGCGTTCGGAGGGATCTTCCAGCTCTTTCCAATACTGGTACCCAAAGAGACGCTCGGCCAGGGTCTTATTGAATCTTTCGACGATGCTCTGACCCCTGTGGTAATCTGCTTCGGCTCTCCTAATCTTGGTGCTGTGGTCTTTCAGGGTCTTGGTAACCACACCCATGAACTCTGTCCCCGCATCCACTTGCAGTAGCTTGGGCCATTTCAAAACGCGCTTATAAATCCTACCTAGGGCTTCTGCGACTTCCCCAGAATCCTTGCTGGTTATGGGTTCGTCGTCCTTGTATCTGCTTGCGATATCAACTACGGTCAAGGCGTATCTATAGGTCTTTCTTCTTACCTTGTCGTGCGGCAAGAAGAGCAAATCTGCCTGATGAACCTCGTTAGGGGCATTTACGGTGAAGCTGGGCCTGGGAATGTACTTGGGCACGGGAAGATAAACCCGCCGGAGGGTTTGTTTTCTTAACCAGTTCTTAGCTGTTTCTTCTGATACCCTGGCCGCGGCTGCAAGTTTCTTGATAGCTGACGCTCCTCTCCAATAGCCTTCAGGCCCATAGTAAATCCTCTTGAGTTTGTTCTCTACGCGGGGCATTATATGAATTCCAAAACAAGATTGATCTTGCGTCCGTTGAAGTCCACCGCCTCTCCGTCCACTTTAATGGTGATGTTTATGCTTTCTACCAATTCGCAAGGCAAGTCATAGCTCAAAGAAATGGGAGTGTATTCTACCAGATCAAATGGATTGCCTTTGGGCAGAAACTTGGACATAAGAGAAGAGTTTTTTCCATTGCTGTAGCTATGAACCAAGTCGCAATAGACTTCATAAGAGGATGCGACTTTCCAATTTACAGGTATGGCCGTGTTGGTAATCGTCTTACCCGAGGCACGTAATAAGGACCCCAATGGGTCAAACTTTCCAAAAGTTACTGAATAGTTTGGCATATTATGTTTGAGGGTCATTTCGTGTGGTAATCCTGTGGTAAGAGTATAACCGCGCTTGGCAAGCTCCTTAGCAAGGGTGATTGGTATGTAATGTCCATCTGGTAGCGTTACCAGTTGATAACTGCCGGGCCCATTAAGTACGTTGACCATGCCCCCAATTAGGTTATACCAAGAATTGTACAAAGAGCAACTAACCAGCCGAACCTTATGTGCTTTAATGGGGGGATTCAAGTAAGTGGTAAAGTTATTCTTGTCGCTTTCCAAAAAGACGATCATATATTAGACTAAATACGCCAAAGCTACGCCTTCGGCCAGCCCTGCAACTCCTACAAATACCAGCTCATTGTCTTTTTGTTTTTTAGAAGGCTGGTAGTAATTCTTAAACTGAGGCTTTCTCATTCTAAAGTCGGGGTGCGCCTGTGCATAAAGTTTAAAGGCGTAGTCTGTGTTTTCGAAGTTCTTATCCGCCTGCATTTTGTCTTGGTAATTCTTATCCAACCAATCCCTGTAAGCTTGTCTTTTTTCATTCCAAGCCGCTACATCCCGCTGATACTTTTCCAGCGCCAAGTCGTGTCTCTTCCTTTCAGCAGCGCCACTATGATCGCCTCTAACTAATCTATCCAAATACTGGCCACCATAATTAGCTCCAGTGAATGCTAAAGCTGCGATAACTCCACCCGCAACCACACTAACCATTTATATGTTAGGCAGGTACTTTTCCTTCTGTAAATAGTCCTTTACCATGATAGCCCCGCCAACGGCAGCGGTCATCTTAGTAAAGCCAGCGAAGCTCTTACTTGGGTCTTCGGTAAATTCTTCCTTGAGCACCTTCTTACCTACCCAACCAATACCAGCAACGATACCCGTAATGATAGCAGCCTCTTCACCAGTTTTCAATATTGCGGACGACATTATATTACAATGTTAGAAGGTTATTCCATTACAGGTATTTTACTTCTCTTAGGTACATAAACAGCCTCTAATTCTACTTTTAGTTTTACAGCCTTCCATTGCAAGTAAAGGCTACCTGCTGCTATGATGACTCCTAACACGCCAATGACGTATCCTGGATTAATGAAGGATTCCTCTTCTTCCACCTTTTCCTCTTTTTTAGCTTTATTCTTCCTGTTCATCTCTGCGAGCTTCTTTCCGGCAGCGACTCTACCTGGAGATTTAGCCTTGGTAATCTTCTGCTCCTCTACTTGAGGGGTTTCCTCCGCCTTCGATTCACTCATTTATACTAAGGACTTGAAGGACTTGACTAAGTATTTAAGGATGACTTAACTAGGTACTTATGGTGACCTGAGTAACTCCCGTGGATGACTTAACTAGGTACTTGATCAGGTACCTCGGCAAGTGCTGCCTTGAATACCTTTTCGACGTCTTTATCCTTCTTAAAGTCCTTCCTGGACACCAGTACCTCATTCAAGTCGACATGCTGAGCTACGTGAAGTGCCGCAGAGGCGACTGCCATTAACTTACCACACTTCAACGACAACCACCCACAGGTTATTTTAAGTTCTTGGGATATGACATAGTCATCTCTTATGTCCTTCTGTAGTTGCTCCACGTCGTCTATGGGCAGCGCAAGTCCGAGGAGTTTGGTGGCAAGTCGGATAGCGGAGTCTGCTACGGCATCCGTGGTCTTACTTGCAAGGGCGGCCTCGTACCTCTTATGGAACTTCTTAACTTCCTCCTCCGACAACTTATTAACTTGCTCATGGGTAAGTTCCTTGCCTATCATTTCCTTACACTTCCCAGATGACACAAGGATGTTAAGTTGTTCCTTAAGGTTACTTTCGTCTAACTGTGTGAGGGCTTCATCTATCAGCTGCTCAATCTCCATATATGTTAACGTCATACGGAAACCTCAAAGAGAAGATCATCTTGGAATGTTGGTGTGTTTTTAAATGCCGCATTTATTCATACAGCTTTTCCTTGCTTATCTCACCGCCATAGTCACTTAAGATGGTTTCTAGGTCAGACTTACTCGGAGTATAAAATACGACAAGTGAACCTGTTTTCCCTAAAAGGCTTAGAGACACTGGTAAGCTGCTGCGAGAGCAACCAAACGCTGATATCATCATGTCTACCGCTGAAAGCGAGTTTAACGAGCTCCAACGTGCGTCTTTTTACGTCGTCCCCACAGGCGATGTCGTCCAATATTAGCAAGGTTTGCGTACTCACTCGTCGAGTCTTACGAGACGAGAATTGCTTATGCCAAAACTTAAGGTGGCTGGATAACTCATTGGGGTCTAATATATCTACGAAGAAGTCGTCATCTTTTACTCCTATGCCCGTCCAGGTGCGGTTGTTCACGTAGGTGGGGCAAAGCAGCACTATGTAGTCAAATCGGTATCTAAAGGGTCCTAATAGCTGCTCTACTACGAATTGGGTCTTTCCGCAGCCGGTGGGTCCTACTATCAGAGCGTTACAAGGAATATGGTTCGGATCCATTGTATATAATGGAGCCCATGGAAGCAGTCAAAGAGATGGTCAACGTCGCCAAAAGGAAGTCAGATCTGGAAAGGACGGTAGAGATACAAAGGGAGGAAATAGACCGGCTGAATGGACGTGTAAAGGAGCTGTATGAGGAAATGTGCGGTCTAAAGCGCGCAGAACGGTTTGGCGCGCTGATAACGATGGCAACGTGGGCAAAGGAGTCCGTCGTGGACTTTATGAAATACCCAATCTAATATTAATATATGGACTATATTACATGTGAACCCCCTGCAGACTGCATCGTTAAAAAAGAGTCGCCGACCCTCATTGTCGACCACTTAAACGACGCTTTAGACGCGCCTAACTACATAGAGGCGAAGGAAGGACGCACTTTGCGACGTCAAACGCCCAACGGTCATCCTTCTTCCCATACGACCTCAGATGCGTAAGCTCCTGCCCTTCGATGACGTAACGAACGCGATCTGGCGCCCACAGGCTGTACGTGACACCTTCATGCACCAATAACAACCGTAGCCTGTCAATATCTTCAAAGGCTACATAATTTTTTATTTCATACGTAACACCCTCCTTTAAGTCTCTCCAGTGTATTTGTCTTACAGCATTAAACTCCATATATTCTATGAAATATTTTAAGGTGTTTTTTTAAAGTGTCCGTGTTTTTAAAGCGCTTGCAGCACCACCTACATGGTAAACGCATTCCTCGTGCATACTCCGTGATGGCTCTGCAGATGTCGTCGTAATCATTGCTTATCATCACTTTGTACCCATTTTGCTTATAGCTGTCCAACAGGTGACGTTGATCCTCAGATAATACCCCGTTGCCTTTAGGTGTCTTCAGCTCGATGCAGAAACCACGGTATCGCACGTGGGCATTAAGGATTAAAAAGTCGGGCTGACCGCGTTGATATCCTTTCTGCCAACACTTTATACGTTTGCCGGCCGAATCATGTAGTTCACCTAGACCAGGGGCAGCGAGCATTTGAGGGTAAAACTTGCGGATGTAGTCCACTACTTTCTTATGCAGGTCGAATTCATTTTCGATCTTGAATACCAGCTTGTTAGGACTGTCAAAACGCCGCTCTATTGCGTACTTACCAGTCTTCCTTAATGCTGGTAAGACCTCTTCAAAGACCCAATCTTGGAACCCCTCTGCCTTTGGCATCTTAGAGTTAAATATCAATTGATACAACCCAGATTCGGTTACGTACAGGGAATCTGGGTGTAAGTTGGAAGGGAGGTGAATCGCCTCCCTTCTAAGTTCACTAAGTTTTATCTTATACTTATCGCGAACGTGCACCTTAATAGCATCCTTAGGGTCTGCGTATTCCAACGTCAAAGCCACCTCCTTCGCTTTAAAGTATAAAGTTTCGCCTTGCACTATGCATTGCAGTTTGGTGTTTTCTTTGCAGAAGTTGCGTAACATGGTATATCTGAGAAATATTTTAACTTTTTTTCTTCTTAAGGATGAATGAGCACAGCGAATGAATCAATATGCAACGCTCTTCAATTGACTCATTTCTACGCTTAGTTGCGCATCAGACACGACGAAGATGTACGCATTAACTTTGAAGTCGGTACCGGTTCCTTTGGTACGGTTGATCTGAAGGGTAATCCCATCCTGCGTATTTACCAGTCGCATACCCTGACCGTGTATGGTTTCATCGTTGGTGGTACGCATGTCAATCCATAAGGCGTACTTATCCATGAAAAACTCCTCAGGACTCACCAGCTGGTCACCAAACTTACGCATTGCCTCCCTGTACACGTCTGCGGGCTTTATTCCCTGGGAGTAGACCTTGTTAGGTACTCCGTTGATGCTAACGCCAACGTTGGTAATGTTGGGGTTAAAGAACGCCTCGGAGTCTCTACCACCCGCGGTATACGTTTTTGCGAACAGCACCATTAACCCTGTAAGGCTGCGTCGGGGTATGTTAATGCTTTCATTGATGACCTCGGGGCCGTTATTTTGGAAGCTAAACGTCTTGTACATCACTACATGGTCGTATAGGAATGCCTTACCTGAGCTGTATTCCATACCGGCGCTACGAGCCAGCTCTTCACTGTATAATGTTTCGTATTGCAGCTCTAGGTTGGTGATGGAGTATGGGGTTGTTGTGCTAGGTGCGGCACTTAGCCCACCGATGATGTTGTTGACCTCTGCTAAAGTTACTTCAAACTGTAGTTCACTTAATTGTCTGGGGTAGTACACACCATGACTCGTAATTACTTCAAAGTCCAGGGGAATGACATACTTGGTACCATAGGCGGTCTTTATTTCCGTTGCCTTAGCTACTGCCGTTTCTCCGCTGGAGTCCGTAGGTTGCGTTTTCGTAGGCGTACGCACCTTACGCAGAATAACACTACCAATTCCTTGTTCTATCCTTTGAGCACGGTCGAAGGCCGTCAACCACAAATCTTTGTACGTGGCGTACAAATCGTACCTGTTTAAGTCCAGCAAGGATTCCCCGGCAAACTTGACCCTCATCTTAGAGACAAAGTTGCGGCCCACGTTATTTACGATGATCCTTTCGTCTGTGGGGTCAGACTGCACCGCTAAGTCGAACCTTAAAGCCAAGGTGCTAGGAACCAATACTAGGTTATCCGTTAGGCGGGGTACGCCTACGTACAAGGTTTCTCCAGGCTTTGCGCTGCTGGGGGTAAAGGTAACCCTATGAAAGGTGCGTTCTGCCTTTAGTCCGCCAACCTGCTTAGGTAATACGTTGGGGTTTAACTTTGAGCTTATCATATATAATGGAAGTTGAAGACTTTGACCCCACCACGGAAGAAGGCCAAGTCGACATTAATGACGAAGAATACGACGCATGGACCCAAGGCGCGGAAACCGACCCCCTAATCTACGACATGGCCCTAGAAAACAAGTACGGCAGTAGGTGGAAAAGCTTCAAGACCTTCTTGAATCGCATGTGGCAATCAAAGAACCGCGGCAGTCCCGTCCCTGAGTACTTGGAGCTTCAAAATATAAGTGAACAGGGGGAAACCGTAGAGTGGGCAACGCAAGAACTGAGGATGCGTTATCCCCGTTTCGAGGCCGACGACATAAGGCTCACAGAACGCGGAAACAAAGTTCTTATAAGCGTCAGAGACATGAGGCATGCCGGGCTCGATCGTTGGACCAAGCCACAACTTCTCTTTGATGATAATGGCTCAGTCAAGGTCAACGTAGCAAGATTAAGGGGCTTTAAAGAGGCTTCCCGGAGTGCGTTAGAAAGGTTAGAAACCTTAAACGAAAGGGTCGCGTTAGAAAAACGCGCTGAGGGGCTACAAGAAACGTTGGAAGAAAGGGAAGCAGATTACGTGAGACAGAACCAACTGCCCGCCGATGCTCAAAAGAGAGAACTTGATGACAAAAATCAGCTAATAGTACAGATGAGAGAACAAAGAGACAATGCCCTGCGTGATAGAGACCAAGCCCAAAAGGCCTTTGATCTTGCCCTGCAAGACCTGGACATGAGCAAGGAAGAAGCTAAAAACTTGCATATCACCATAACCGGCTCTTTGGAGGAACGGTGGCAGTTGGTTGCCGAAATTAACACCAAGGAAGAGCAAATCCGGCAAAGAGATCAGGCCATTGAAGACTTGGAGGGGCAAATAGAGCGGCAACAGGAAATAATTAATGACCAGACTCGTCCCGAAGAGGAAAGGGAGGTAGCCCAAAGGGAATCAGAAACCCTCGAGGTGCGCCTTGCGGAATTACAGGCACAAAAAGACAACCTGGAAAAGGAGTTGGGGCTTACCACCAAGGAAAAGGTAAAAAGGACCCTTTTCAAGTATGGCGTTCCCCTTGCATTCGCGGTTGCTATTAGCACCGTAGTAGGAGTAATCCTTAGCACGCTTAAGGCTACAGGCGCAGGTGTAAAAAAACTGGGTTCTGGTTTGACGAACTTAGGAAAAAAAATGGCAGCCGGTCTTCCTGGGCTGCTGGGTTCTGTCGTTTCATTGGCACTTAGGGCCGGCGGAGAACTATTAAAGTTCGTGGGGAATAACATTTGGATCTTGGTAGTAGCTATTGGAGTGGTACTCCTGAAGAAGGTGAAGGGTTGATCTTGTCCTTCTCATCGGGCGGTGTCCTGCTTTGAGGATAATGAAAGACAGTATTAGCACCACCCTGGTAATTCGGAACTAGCGGCAACACACTCATGGTAGAAATGGGTTTATGACTCCAGACTGCATTAGCAGGCCTGCGACCTACGCGATTTATCCCAAACTTACCGTCATCAGAAGTGACTTGCAACTTAGCATATTTACAATTGGCTAGCATATGAAAAGTCACTGGCGTTAGGTCTTCAGTGGACCCAGTGTAGGGCTCCATCGAAAAATGGGTAACTTTCCTAGTGTTCGTTGAAGTTCGATAAGGAAGTAGGGGCTTATTATTTTCATCGATAAGTCTAAACCCCACATTTGCATGCGCGTTTGCGTTAATGCTAATAGTGCAAATGACCAATGCAGTGCCCCCAACTTCAACCCACATTCCAACGTCATGCCAAGCGCCGTTGTCATATCCTTCTTCATCTAAGCCATGGGTATAGCGATTCATATATCCCAGGCAATAAAGTTACCTTCTAGAGGCTTATTACCGTCAAAGTGCTAATGGTCATGTGGTTATAAATAGTATTCCTTTGATTTTCTATGCTATTTATGCAAACGCTCCCGGAGTCATCTACGCGCATTTGCAGCTTTACTTTCCCATGGCAGTCGGCAACTAGGTGAAAAGTCCAAACGGCAAGATTCTCAGCGCTATTCGTTGGCGGCTCTACTGAGAAATGCGTAGGCTCTCTGTTGTTCGTTTTCGCGCGCATGGGCTGTAATACTCCATTGTCGTCGCAGAAACGAAATCCTACGTTCGCATTACTAACGGCTCCCAAAGAAAGACTGCATAAGATTAGCTTCTTTCCTGAGTAGTTCAGATCCACGGACATCCCCGTGACATCAACCCAAGCTGCTTGGGTGTATTTTTTCTCGCCTGTATAAGTCGTATAAACGCAATCTACTCCAGCTATATAGGGGTTGTTCATCGCCATATATAATAACTCAGACCAATGCTTGCAGCTGTTAAGCCGGCCTTTAGTAAGTTATGGTTATATTCCTCGGGTATCGTAGGCATAACATGGACCTTCTTTGTGGGCTTTGGAATTGGTCTTTCTGCGTGTACCTTCTTTGGCTTCTCTACGAAGTGAGGAATACCCTTGGTCATGTCAGAGTTCACGTCATTCACACCAAACTTCATGTCTTCGGTTGCTCGTTGAAGTTTGTTGTTGTATCCTACTACGGAGCCAGTATTCATGGATAAATTACTAGGCATTAACCAACAACCCGGGGCTACTGCATAGTCCAAACTTGCCTTAGAATTTTGTATAGCTAGTTGGTAACGCTGTACACCCTTGCTAATGTCACCCTCCAAAATTGAACTTTCGAATAAGATCAAGGCTTCAGCTCGCGTTTCTTCTGCTGCACCAGTATTCCCAATTATACTTGATCGGGTGTTTACCTGAGCTCCAAGGATAGAATACACGTAAGCTTCTATGCTGCGGTTCAAACGAGCAAGGCCGGCTCTAGTTAGTCCTTTACCTTCTGGGGGTATGAAATTAAAATATTGCTTCGTTTGCTCTTCGTTGGTAATCTTAATAATCAATGGATTGGCCCCTGCATACTTCCCGCCCTCGTCTTTGAACAGAGGTCCGTCTCTGACTTCCTTAGTGGTCTTAGCATTTGGTTCGAAGAAGGTGCTACTGTCGTGAGTTTCCTTATGATAACCCGTGTTCCACTGTAGCCGCAATGCATGAACTTCCTTATCACTTAGCTCGTGTCCGCCAATCCCCCAGTAAGCCCAAATATGTCCCAGACCATTGTTAGCACCGGCGGTGCATCTAAAGTCTTTTCCCACAACGCCGAACTCCTTACAAAGTCTGTCATAGGCTGGAACATCGTATTTGTTATCTCTAGAATAAAACGCAGCATCTCCTGGCAATGCAGTAACACCCATTTCATGCAGTATTCTCCTAACCGTAAAGTGAAAATGAAACATAAATATTGAATTCTTCATCAAGTTCGCACTTATTCCACAGCCGCTAGTGGCACACCAAACCGCAAAGTTCAGTTGCTGCGGCCAGTACCGCATGTTAGGTCCTCTCAACCATTCGTGAGATTCCTTAGCGGTGGTATGAACAATGGGTACGTTTTTTAAGATATCTCGCACTTTTAACGGAAAGGAATGGTTGTTAGAGATCTGCATATTCAGTGTTAGCCCCAAGCTTGGGCGTACATCAAATGGAACCGCGGGTATCGGATAAGTACTGGTACCAAGTAATAATTCCTTTGACCAACTGGGTTTAGGTTCAACATGCACGGGTTTAGGCTTATGTTCAACATAACCAGGATTCTTCAGCTGATTGTCTATCTGATTGACCAGCGTAGGTTTCAAATCCTCATTGTTGTATATTCTGGAGCCGTTAAAGTAGATCCCATCAGATCTTCGCTCAAACTTACTAGGGTCTGCATTCGGAAACATCTTCCTAAATGCTCTCCAATTCCATTAATCCCGGTTGTCATGATGTGGCTGCTTCTCAATGTCATTCCCAAAAGCGTCGTACATACTATATATAATGGATGTTATACCATCAGCACCTCCACTTTATCCTGAACTTCCTAAGGAACCTAACGAAATGAATGCCGAAAACTTCAGGCTTAATAAAGCAAATTTAATCCTGGCTTACTTGGAAGGGCAAACAAAGCATTATGAAGAAGTTAGAAAGAAGTATGTGCGTGCGCGTAGCATACTCCACAAGCTAGCAATAACCACCGGCTCTATGTCTGTTGCTTTAACTGGTAGCGGTGTAGCTACTTCACTTACTGGACCGGGGGTAATTGTTGGGGTCCCTTTAGCCGGCGTTGGGGCGGTTTGTGGTATTATTTCAGCTGTTGCTACGGGTATCATGAAAAAACTGTCGGGAAAGATCTCCAAGCATGACACGACGATTGCTTTGTCTAAGGCAAAAACTAACACCATCGTGGACCTCGTATCTCAGGCTCTTCGAGACCGTAAGATAGACGACGTGGAGTTTTCCTTAATCCTTGCTGAAGAGAGAAAGTACAGTCAACCGAAGTCTGACGTACGACATAAAAAAACCATCATCAAAGATCTCTCCGAGGAAACACGCAAGAAGATCTTCGAGGAGGCAAAAGCAGATCTCCAAAGAAAACTTGCACAATAAACATTCTTTGGAATAACTCAGGCTTTGACTTTCGCTTCACGTCTGGGAATCCATGGTAATATTAGGTGGTTTGGGTCTATTGTTTGGAATATCTCATGGATCACATCTGGGTAGTAGGGTATAGTCTTACTTATACGGCAGAACATCCACTCTGCTTTTTGCATATCTGTGATGGTTGGAATTGGTTTACCGGTAATCTCTGACAAGATGTAGGAAATATCTTTATAATACTTCCCTAACTTCAACTTCTTCAATGTCTTACGTAGACCTTGTGGGGTTGTCTCCTTTAAATCCTGCTTAATTAACGTCATTAGTCTATCATCAAGGTAAACTGGGTGATAAACCTGAATATGACCCATCCAATCCCTAAAATACTTAAGAGGCAATGTCTGTAAAAATCAAACATAATCGAAAATCCGTGGCCAAGTTGAAAAAAATCGATTTTTTTCATATTTGGTCCAAAGATGTAGAATACCATCCCAATAAACGTACTGATGTTCATTTTGAATAATTTCACTTTTATTTTGAGAAAATCGTGAAAATCGATTTTGGCCGTCGGTGCCCTCATTTCAGCCTAAATCCGAGGTGAAAATGGTAGGTCTGAGAAAGGCGCTCGCGTTTAAAAATGGAGCAAACTAGAGAAGATCTGTTTTTGGAATATGGTAAAGGAAAGATTAATGATTATTTTAAGCTAAAAAATGAATGGGGAAACGCGTTCTAATAAGCGAACAGGAACGTTTTGTAAACTACATTTTTCGGGTTCTCAAATATTCAAATTTCACCCTTAGTTTGCAAAGCGCATTTTCATGTGCACCGGGTGTTCGGATTTATCTGAAATTCCAACCATATCTCCTTCGAATGTTCAGCAAAATCATATGTAAAATTCAGCTTGGGTTATTCAATGAGCGCTTTATACGAAACTCTCGAATTCAGAGAAATTTGCGTTGTTTGAGCTCGGCATCCGACGAAACCTTTTCGAGGCAGACATAAATATATCCTTAATATATTTTCTTGGTGTTCAGTTCTGACATTTGTTTTGATATTATTAATATTTGTCGATTGAATATTGAGCAATAAATTGTATTTTTTTGCTCTTTTTCGACATTACTTTAAAATGCTGTTACTTATTAAAAATTACAATTTGAAACAAGCATGTAAACACACGCGTCGGCACGATCTATATGACACTTACAAACAAGCCCATATAACTTCAGAGTTCTAAAAAGAGTTACATTTATGTCCAGATTTAGGACATTTAGACTAAAAAACACCGGGAGATCCTACCTAAAAGATAAATTGCTTGATTATTGTTCATACCTAGTACTGAATTTCGGCTTCTTTAGTTTTTGCTCGTCGTATAATACTTAGACAGTAATGCTACGTTGGTAATCATTGCAAGGGCCGTAGCGAGGGGGGAGGGGGGAGTAGTGGCGATCCAAAAGTTTGACTAAAGAGACTAAAGGCTCGCTACGGCCCTTGCAATGATTACCAACACCCGCTTAACTAGTAAGAACATTAATTTTCTTTTTACTGCTTTCTTATTATTTGGATTTTCATTTATAAAACCGATTATGACAGCAGGAATTTTCAAGAGAATAGATATTCCATTTACGCCATTACTACATTTCACAACTGAACCAGCTAGTATTTTTACGATGAAGTCTGGAGCTGAGGTCCATAAGCAAAATGAAGAGCTGTTAAAATTGATCTTGGGCTTCCTCGAAATGAAATTTATGAATCTAAAGAAAATACTTTGCAAAATTAGACAATTTTCTAATCCTCAGCAAGGAACTGTACGTAAAATGAAGTCACCCGGCCTCTGCTGAAATGCCAGTTGGATTAAAGGTAAATTACGCATTACTGTCTAAGTATTATTATACGACGAGCAAAAACTAAAGAAGCCGAAATTCAGTACTAGGTATGAACAATAATCAAGCAATTTATCTTTTAGGTAGGATCTCCCGGTGTTTTTTAGTCTAAATGTCCTAAATCTGGACATAAATGTAACTCTTTTTAGAACTCTGAAGTTATATGGGCTTGTTTGTAAGTGTCATATAGATCGTGCCGACGCGTGTGTTTACATGCTTGTTTCAAATTGTAATTTTTAATAAGTAACAGCATTTTAAAGTAATGTCGAAAAAGAGCAAAAAAATACAATTTATTGCTCAATATTCAATCGACAAATATTAATAATATCAAAACAAATGTCAGAACTGAACACCAAGAAAATATATTAAGGATATATTTATGTCTGCCTCGAAAAGGTTTCGTCGGATGCCGAGCTCAAACAACGCAAATTTCTCTGAATTCGAGAGTTTCGTATAAAGCGCTCATTGAATAACCCAAGCTGAATTTTACATATGATTTTGCTGAACATTCGAAGGAGATATGGTTGGAATTTCAGATAAATCCGAACACCCGGTGCACATGAAAATGCGCTTTGCAAACTAAGGGTGAAATTTGAATATTTGAGAACCCGAAAAATGTAGTTTACAAAACGTTCCTGTTCGCTTATTAGAACGCGTTTCCCCATTCATTTTTTAGCTTAAAATAATCATTAATCTTTCCTTTACCATATTCCAAAAACAGATCTTCTCTAGTTTGCTCCATTTTTAAACGCGAGCGCCTTTCTCAGACCTACCATTTTCACCTCGGATTTAGGCTGAAATGAGGGCACCGACGGCCAAAATCGATTTTCACGATTTTCTCAAAATAAAAGTGAAATTATTCAAAATGAACATCAGTACGTTTATTGGGATGGTATTCTACATCTTTGGACCAAATATGAAAAAAATCGATTTTTTTCAACTTGGCCGCTAGATGTTTGATTTTTACAGACATAGCCTCTTAATTCTCTTATATGGTGTCTTCTTACGTCCTCCATTGGCGTAATATTGCTCCTTGGTAGCATTTGGTACTGCTTGAGGAATGTTCCTACCACACTCATAACACTGTGCTGAAGTATCCTCCTCTATTTGCATCTTCTTACCACAACAAATATACTTATTTGGTTTACATGGTGTAAATCGTTGTCTTAAGCATTTAATACAGAAATCATATACGAACTCTTCACAATCTTCGCACTCCATATATAGACTAACATATTTAAACCTGTTTCAGTGGGATGCGGGTAATTCCGGACTAAATCAAGGAGGGTACTTTAGACGGGTAATCCTCCAGTGGTCGTTGTTTTGGAACCCCCATTCCCTATACTACTGTGGAGAAAATCAAGATTGTCGTCTTCAGTTAATGTTCCACTGTATTCCATACGGACTTTCAAGATCATGAACCACAAGAAGTCAGACAGAGGAAATTATCCCATAAGAATGCTTCGTAGAAATGAGATTATTCAAAGGTAAGGTAAAGGTTTAAAAAAAAAAAAAAACCCCTTCGTCGAATGAAATGACATCGAATTATAAATGAAACTTCTTGACAACTTGAGAGATTATAATGTTTAAAATTAAATTCGATTTTAATCGATAACAATCACGCATTGTTTTTAGATAGCAGAACAATTGTATTAAATATGCGCCTATCAACATAAGTCTCAGGGGGAGGGGGAGGTGATTCGGGAAAGGCGTGGGGATTTATTGTAAACAGTTGCCCCTGGGTCGGGAATTTGTTCAGAAATTCTGCAATTTAGGCAACAATATCTCCTTTAGCCCTCTATTCTTTCATATTATTTGATCAACAACTGTTACCCCACCCTGGGGCATTTGAATTTCTTTAAAGAATTTTGTTCAAATCCCCACCCCTTGCCTGGGTACCCTCCCCCGGGACTTACATTGATAGGTGCATAAATTATACTGAACAAATGGTAGGTACTTAGTCTTATATAGATCATAACAATTGACAAAATAGATAAGGAACCACATATTTTCCTATTGTACTTGTCAGTATTCAAGTTTGAATTTCATGCTTCAACTGTATTTTTTTCTATCAAATTTTTAGCCCTTGTCTACCCCATGCCCCATCCAAGCGAGCAAGCTAAAGGAAATTCCACTTGGTTGCCTCACTATTGGATGATATACAGCGATGTACATTATTTGGATTACATTGATTTGGGACTAAATACTTTTTGTATAATTATTTATGACATTGGAACCTGAGAGGAAATAATACAATTTTCATTTTAGACTACGTGAAAAACTTGAGGCAAGTAACAAGTCAAGTAGAATTAAAGTATCTGAAGTTAGAGAAATGGTATTGGCAGAAGAAAACACACTCTCACCAATAGAATGCGGGCATATTGTTAGGAAGGCTTTCCCAGATATTCAAAGAAGAAAAATACACTCTTCCTGGTACTATTATGGAGTTGGCTATAAACTTGTAAAGCGAAGAGGAGAAGATTGTGGTACTATCAACAAACATGGACACAATACCAAACACAATTTACATGCATGTAATAACAATAACACACTGGTTATCAAAAATGCAAGAGAAGAGCTTAATGAATTGCAGCAAGATGGTAAACTTCACAGTATCCCAAGCCTTAATATTTGTATGGAGGCATTGATGCCCATAAACAAATGCAGCTTAGTTGGAGAAGGTACATTTGGAATGTGTGTTTCAGGGACATATCAGAATTTACCTGTTGCAATCAAAATCTTTAAAGGCAGTCAGACTGCCAAGTCTGTTCATCAAGAAGCTAATATACTACTGTATAGAACAGAACTCACTAAATCTTTTGTGCAAAAACTAAATCTACTCAAATCGCTCTACTTCCTTCTCAGACTTGTAAAACAAGACTTCTACTACAAGATCATTCTTCCAGCCGTCACCTATGGTATATTACTTTGGGGTAACTGTACTCAAACACTCATGGATAACCTGGACAAGCTACACTACAGAGCTGCACGTGTCATCAACCAGCTGCCCTGGAACACCCCAAGAACAGAGATAAGGGGCCAACTGCTTTGGAGACCCCTCAAGTTCTTTCATACTATCAAGCTTGGTGTTTTCATGCACAAGTGCTACTACAACCTAGGTTCCAACCAGGAACTGCAGGACCACATCAAAAAGAGAGATGTTGGCTACTCCCTACGTAGTTCCAACCAAATAACATTGCCTCTTTTCCATACAGTCAATCATGGAAAAAAGGCAATAAGGTACCAGGGTGCAAAACTGTGGAACGCGCTCAACAACAATACCAGAGAATCGAGTTGCCCCGTTATTTTCAAATAAAAACTTAAAAAGGACATATCTCAACTAAAGATGTAATAACTCTTTCCAGTCAAAATATTAAATTATGTAATAATTAGCTTAGTAGTAGATAAGATCGAGAGAATGAGAGAGAGAGAGAGAGAATGTGTGTGGGTGAGAGTGAGAGGACTAGTATAGCTTAGGACCTAGGATTAGAACACGACCACATCAGCTACGCTGTATATAACTTATCGTGTATAAATAAATATTATTATAATTATTATAATTATTATAATTATTATTATTATTACTGAAGATTCCAAGTCACCCCAATATTCCATTGTTGATTGGTGTGCAAACTGTTAATCATCCTTATCTCCTACTAACAAGGTTGTGCCTTAGTGATGGTAAACCTCAGACATATTCAAGCTTTGCACAAAGTTTACAGCACACCAAGGATGTCTCATTTAATGATTGTTTTCGTCTACTGTATGAAATTGCATCTGCAATAAACCATGTACATCAGCAAGAAATAATTCATAATGATTTAAAAGGTAACAATGTTGTGATAGAATACTCAGAGGGAAACAAACATGCCATGCTTATTGACTTTGGGAAGGCCAAGACTATAAATGTAATAAAGACAGGTAAGTACATCCTCTCTTTTGAAAGTTTTTTCCACTTAGGATTATTAACCATATCACTCCAATTTTTAATTTTTAGTTCATTTTTAGTATTCTTTGAAAGACTGTATTCTTTGAAAGTATTCTTTGAAAGAATGATATTTTGTTACCTTACAACACACATAGTTGTTCCATGATTATAAGTTTATTAGTTTTCATGTAAGAGTCAGTATACTAGTAATGAGTGACAGAAACACATTGTTGATACCATGCTTGTATAGAGCAGTTTCCGCATGACTATAAATTGTTATTGCCTTATTTCCAAGTAATAATAAAACTACTCTTAGAGTGGTTTTCATAAACCCGTGAAACAAAGTGTATCTAATAAAGTGTAATAGTCAAATGACAACAAAAGAACACAATGGTATTAGAGTGTACTAAAGTGTATTAGACTAAAGTGTATTTCACGGGTTTATGAAAACCACTCTACTATATGGATGGCAACTATGTTGAAATTAGTGTGAAATAATAAATAACAGCCATTGTTTTAGTTTTCAAATTTGGCATTTTTTGCTACTAGAGGTCTTAATACTAATAGACCCCTTATTAGCTCAGGCTTTCAGAGGGCTGGATTTATGATATACCATTTAGTAGTTGTTTCTAACACTAAGCAGTACTAATTAGGTCTGATGAAACAATGTGTGGTTCCAGAAATTATCCATACCCGGCCCTACCCACAGAGGAATTTTGAATTTTTGAGGGGTGGGGGAGGTTAGAGAAAGAACAAAGTTACAGAGTTTGTATGGAAGAAAATTGGAATTTCCAGGGGGAGGGGAAGGGTCTTTGAAAAAATTCCTCTGTGGGGAGGGTATCAACTATTTAGTACCACACATTCTGTACAAAACATGTTGGGTACTTTTTCACAGCCAGGGTCAGTGTTTGCATTTTACAATGCATGAACACAGAATTATAAAATTCATAATTGTTATTAAAGGTACATCACAAACTGAAATATCAAAATAAAATTGAAAGCTAAATGGTTATATGACAAGCAAAAGACTTTATGGATTGACCAAATATCTTTCCACCTAACAACCTTGTTGGGAATTAAAATATTCACAAGTGCTTGTTATTGTACTGCAGGTCAAATGAAGCTTAAGCTTTTGACAGAGCAAGAGAGGAAAACATACAGAAACAATTACCCTCATGTTGCACATGAAATCGTGAATGGTGGATATCCAAGCTATGAAACTGACATTTATTCTTATGGGTATCTATTTTGTAGTACTTTGAAATATCTAAGAAAGCATCTTGATCAATTGGGAGATCATAAGAACAATATTCTGAGCCTGGGAAAAAAACTAACAAGTCCATATAATAAAAAAAGAATCTCCCTTAAAGCTGTTTTATCTTTTCTTGAAAGCATCAAGTTCCCATAATTGTTTTATGATAGTTAACTTTTCAACTGTACCATTGATAATACCTCATTAACTAGGTTAACAAGGTTTATTATATAATTATCCACAAAATAACTATATTTCTCCATTTCGAAAAACTATCATCACCATGGTTACGCCTTAAGTTTTTAAAAAAAAGCTTATGAAGTAGATTTTATGGATGATTATATAATAAACAAAATATTACATGGGCGCTTGGAGATACAAAATTTATCTTCTCAAGTTGAAAATCTCTCACTCGTTCGCTGCGCTCACTCATGAGAGATCTTTTCAACTCTCGAAGATAAATCTCATATCTCCGCTCGCCCATGTATTATCCTCAATATTATCAATGGTTGAAAGAGTTTCTAATCTTCCTAAATTAAATGTGAACATCCTAAATTAAATGTCAGTTATCCTGAATCCACCAAATACTCTTTCTGTAGTTGTTAATCCTATAATAGACCGGAAATAAATGTCATCTTCGCCATTTGTTAGTGTCCAAATGCCATTTCGTCTGGTTTCCCTGTACCATTGTACTCTGGCTTTCCTTTCTGTGACATAGACATGGTTTACTTTTCCATACCATTCTTGGTTTCCTGTTCCTTTAACTCTAACTGTCTCACCAACATCAGGATAAATGGGAACTTTGATGGTCTTGACTATAGTTCTGCATTTTTATAGTCTATGCAAAGGAAGTAATTTGGGTTTCCTGCATTTCCTGGTACTGGGTACATCATTACTTTTCTACAAAATGAAGCAAGTGGTTGCACACTGTTTCTCTGGTATGTTCGGGTAATGCACTTAGGAGTGCTTGTCCACATGTGATAATCAACTTCACCATTTTGGAATACTGGTACTAGGTAGGTGCCGTTAATATAGGTATAGAACAAGCGCTCAACTGGACCAACCTGTATAATTTCTTCAACCTTCATTATCCACTCCTCTGCTGTATTTGTACTTTTTATCTTGATGGTATCCAGTTGAGAGACTTTGGTGACTTCTTTATATTGATCAAACAGTGCAACATTTTTAGATGTTTGCAGAATATTTGGTACCACTAAATTCTGCAGTCCTGTCTCTCTGTGTAAGTGCCGTTGGATGTCTGATATTACAGCCACTGAGCAAGCTTTTTGTGAAACCTTGCCAAGAAGTACTCCATATTTAATGGCATGCCTCATCCTTACATCTGGGATGTCTTTGAAGTCTGTTAACAGGTCATTTGCAGACTGTAGGGATGCTTCTTTCAAATAAAATGGTGTTCCGTTCTGTAAAATCTCAATTTTGAATTGATACTTGGGTTTTTCTTCATAACTTGAAAGTGCCCCATTCTTCTGCTTGTACCAATGCAGAAAGTCCCATATGCTCTCTCTAGAAGCATAAGCTTTTTCAATCCCTCGAGAATTATGTTTTTGTTGTTTGTGTCGTCGTATCATTCTTTCAAACAGTTCACATGAATAGTTGTCCAAGCTGGAGTGTCGGTTTATCTGAGATGCTGCATGAGCTGAGTATTCTAAATTTTCAGTACAAAATTCTAGTCCATAGTATTCCTCTGCCATGATTGCATGAGCCCATAGTAGGCTATTCAATCTTACAATGTTTTCTTCTGACCAACCAGAAATTTTGAGTTCCTTAGAATACAGCATTTGGACAGCTTGACAAAGAAGCATAAAACAATCATATGCATTTGATGGTATCTTCTCAGATAAAACCTCTCTTGCAATTTCACTGAATCTGAAGGGGAAATATACATGTTTACAAAATTAAATCAGTTCATGTCTTATTAGATAGCTTATATTAGCTACTTCTCAGAGTGCAGGCTCAATAGTGAGAAATAGTTAAGTCTCACAGAAAAAAAAAAAAACAAATAAAAAAAACAAACAATCTTGCTTGAGCATGCGCTCTGAGCTTTTGTGCATAGCTCGATGTGTGCATAAACACAAAACATAGCATGGCTGACTATACATATAATAAATGTCTGTCAGGTGATAGATACATTCATATAAATTTAGCATTTTTTTTCAAAACTACTACCCATTATTTTGTTGCTTACTTTTTGAACTCATTTGATTTCCAACTGCCTAACTTATCTGTTAGGCTTTTTAGCTTTGCAACTCCTTTTGCCCGTTCTTCTCGGGGCCAAGGTATGGCTTCTAGTGCATTTCCAAAATCTTTTCGATCAATAAGACCACCAAGGGCTGGATCCCTGTTATTTATGGGTGTACCTGCATTATCCCCTAGCTTTGCCCATATTTTGTTTATAAACTCCCTCTTGAGCATATTGAATGTTAGGTGCATTCTGTCTATTACCATATCTTTCACTGGATCAAATTTATACAAATGATAAAGCTCAAAAAGAATGCTAATTCCAGTAACGCCACTTTCTAATTGTAGTGTTTTCCGCTGCATGACTGTTGTGGCATTTTCTATTTTTTCTCCATGCTCCAGATAATATTGTGAAGATTTTGGTTGAGCTGGATGCCTATATCGCACTCCAAAGTTCCCATAGTAATAGTGTCGTTTGGATGGAATGTATGTGCCAAGGACTTGACAAATACAGCAACCAGATTTACCTCCTATAAAGAAAAAGAAAAACAGTACTTTGTGAAAAACTGAATAGTAATTCAAGCATTAAATATTGTTTGCTATTTTTACCTGGAAAATGGAGGTAAAAAAAATAAATTTTCAAATGAGGCACATTTTTTTCAATCCATACAATGCCCATGCAATTACACTCAATGACACACATATAAATCCCATCATTGTTAATAAAAAAAACATTTCTTTCTTAAGAGGGAATTTATTATATCGTATTGTCAGATCCAACTTACAAAGAGAAGGAAGTTATCCTATAGTATTACATGTAGGATCATCCTCCTTGATAGAAAATATTTCATGAAATTGAAAAAAAATTCAAAAGCTTTTGAGAGACATATTCCTCCGATTTTCAAATACCTCAAAGTCAGTTAAAAAAACTTGGCTGTGCCTCATTTTTTTCAACTCCATTTTCAGTGTTTGGACATCTAAGGAAGAACTCTCTCACATGCTTGAAATACTGCATTAAAAATAGTTACTGTACAACTTACCACCAGCATATAGAATCATTTCCTGGTGCCCTTTCAAGTCTGCAGTTCCAGCCAAGAGCAGCATTCTGACTTGATATTGGCCAGGTTGTATAACAGTGTCATTCTTTAAGATTATTTCATTTTCGATGTTGACAGTTATCCCATTGATGTACAGGTCTTTTACCTCATCTATTAATGGCTTTAAGAAGGCATCAAGCTTATGTGATATCCCTTCCCCCAAAAACTCAGTTGGAATAAAGCTGTATACTCTGATATACTTTCCACTTAATCTTTGTTCTTTATTGACACAAGCACTGGAAATGTGAATGGCAAATATTCCACGGCTTTTCTTTTCGAATGCGTTGAAGCCATCCTCGTGGGAAATGAATGCTTGGTTAAGTGCACATCCTTTCATTTTCTTAGGTTTATGGATAAAGTCAAACATACATTCCCTGCAACTCAGATATAGCTCATCATGGAGTGTATTGCCTGGTGGAACTAATGCAGCCATGTCTTCAACAGATATAACACTCTCACGATTAGGGCAGAGAACAGGGAGAAAAGTCTCACTGGTGTCATCCCAGAAGTAGGATAACTCCTGGAAACGTTCACCATGCCAAGTCTCCTTATAGTTTGCTCCCTGGTTATTGTTTCCTAGCCATTCATCCTTATTTGCCCAATGCTGCAAGTAATCTTTGAATGTTTCATTATTCAAGAAATAGATTTCCAAATGTATACCTAAAACATAATACTTTAAACATTCTTCCCATGACTTTCCACAAACTGAGCAATCTGCTTGATATTGAAGAAGACTCACATGATTTGACGAACAACAGACTTTAAATTATTCTTCCCATGACTTTCCACAAACTGAGCAATCTGCTTGATATTGAAGAAGACTCACATGATTTGATGAACAACAGACTTTAAAATATTTAGAGTCTTTGTAACCCAGCTTCTTTAAATATTTCAATATAGCATCCCAGGATTTATGTGGAATCTGTTTATCTTTCAAGAGTTCATAAAGATTTATCATTTCAGACAATGTCTCTTCTTGAGACCAACCATTTTTAATTTTAGATTCTATACTACGAAGAATAGCATTTGTGATATCATTTTCTGTATAATGACAAGTATAATGTGTGTCATTACTGGATCTACTGTCAACATTGCTGTCTTCAGCTGACTCTTGAAATTCATCATCAGAACTAATTTCATCAGCTGAAACATGACTGGAATCAACTTCACCATTTTCATCGTCATATTCAGATTCCTGAGAAGGGCCTTCATCTGTTCCTTCTGAATCAAGCTGATCATTACCACTTAACAAATAAGATTCATTTTCAGCTGTCTCTTTATGATAACCAGCTACATGAATAGTTTCTGATCCATTCAATTCACATGTATTTAAGCTGCTATTTGAGTCTGATCTTTGAACATGTATACTTGAATAGTGAAGGAATTACCACTGGCCATAAGGCCAGACACAAGACCGCTGACCGGCTCAGAATGAGGTCAGCCATATTGGAAAAGAACACTGAAACGATATTGGACTTTATAAGCCACATTCACACGTTATTCTTGTAAGTTCGTTATTACTATGTGTGACAGAGTCAAAAGAACGTTATTTTGAACAATAGTAAATCGGACTTTAACCTAGTTTTAATTAGTTTAATTATAATTTCGGATACTAAGGAATGTTCTTCCTCTATATCAAGTGAAATCTGCAAACAAGTAGTTAATTAATTTCCTGGGATTACATGAGTAATGTTAGCATAAGCCACGTTTTACGGAACAAGTGCGCCTTGGGCGTATTGCGCGTGGATTATTGTAATACATGAGGAATGCAGACTCAAGCATAAATAGAGCTTTTTAAGTAAATTTAGTCAGTATAGCAAGAGAACTTGGAAGAGCGTCGAACCACAGAGTCAAGACAAATAACTCGCGTCGTTAGAAGGTACAATCCTTGCTGTCTATTCATCTAACCTAGGATAAAGTTAAGATAATTTTGTGATAGATTATTGCTATATCTAGTCATTATACTTCGTAGTTATTATATCTTATTTGGGTTTTTTCCCGTAATACGGGCTGATATTTTACGAGTTGCGAATGTATTTTTCCGAGTCCCGTAGGGACGAGGAAAAATACGAGCAATGAGTAAAATATCAGCCCGTATTACGGGAAAAAACCCAAATAAGTTATTTATTATACGACATTGGAAATTGATATGTATTTGTCCCTTTTTGAGCGAGTTTATCAGTATTTTTTGAGTTTTCAAGGTCCGCACGCTATCTCAGAAAAAACGTAAACACAAGGAAACCCATCAAGTGCCTTTAATCTTATTGGTCAATAGGCAAATTACATGACAACTGACATGAAACTCGTCAAACTAGATATGATCTTCGTAAAATAACACTTCGCATCGATTCAAAATGAGTTTACTAACAATCAAAAGTTTTGAAAAGTTAGAATCACGAAGACGAATTCCAGCAAAAAACAAAAAGCTTAGTGAGTTCACTAGTTCTTATAGCTCATCGTCGCTGTTTAATGGATCAATTCTCTTGAATTTCTTCTTAAAACTGGGGGATGGTTCAACCGCCAAAGCATGATGATCTCTACCAAAGTTGATAGAACAGTTATTGAAAACAGCTCCATAAAACATGCTTTGATTGGATTCTGGCTGTTCTGCAGGCTCAAATGGATTGGATGTCAGAGTACTGGAAAGTTGAAGCGGTACTTTAGGACTCAAGGCCGAATCTATCGTTAGTTTTCTTCCTTCGATGTGCTCACTTAATTTGGAAGACATAACGTGCTGTTGCTCTGTTGACGCTTCTGAATAACTATCCAAAGACTTTAGGTTTCTCTGGCCAGCCAGGGCTATTATATTCAGAGGCTCTACGTTTTCTTTTCGTAGCGTTGAAATCATGGTTCTTCGTGCCGAGTGGTTGGTAAAACGGCCTTCAATACCGGCGGCTTTGCACATCTCTTTCATGAACTGTGCCAGCGAGTGCTTTCCAAGTGGTTGTCTCTTGTACCATATCTCTGATGATGGTTTTTGAATGGCTGCCAAGTAGAAAGGAGATTCTGATTTTTTCATTTCTGGTGGTACATGAGAAATGTACTCCTTGAATAATTTCACTGGACAACGAGGTCCACCAGTTGCAAACATCTTAGGATTGAACGGACGATCCGGGACGAACTCATTTTCGCCTGTTCTAGTTTTGCTTCCGCGTTCCTTAATCCATTCCACGTACTCTCTTTCTCCATCTGTTTTGACTTCAAAGTCGCCGTATCTTACACGATGGTGCTCATCTTGTGCTCTCCAACCCAAGTAAACAGTGTTGTGAAACCAAACTGTACGCAGAAGGACTTGAGGATAATTGTCGCCAAGCTGTTGTTTTTGCCATAATATCTGAATATGGTCTGTACTCAGCCCCTGTGCCTTGTTTGGCTTCTGGCCTTTCCCACGCCTACGGAGCTCCTTTCTTTTGCAAGCCAAGGCTTCCCGAGAACGGTTGAATTCTCTATCCAGCAAAATGGAGTATTGTTTGCCTTGTTCTCTAAGGAAGCGGTCGATACTACGTAAATAGGAGGTAAGAGTATCTGGTTCAAATTCATCGCCATTTTGCTTGCGTACTTTTACCACAAAACAGGCTAGTAGTTTGTCCAGCTCATTAGGCGGTATCTCTTCAATTTTTCTTGTTTCTTTAATCGTTTTTGCCCACCTGTAGAAGACTTGTAAATCGTTATGTGTCTTTTTTGCAGTGTTTTTGTTCCTGTTTTCTCTTATCAATGTTGATACTTCATCTTCATCGGCGAAATTAGTGGTCTCGAGCTCGTTGTCCTTCTGTACTTCGACTGTCGTATCCTGCGGGTTTTCAAAAACTTTTAAAAGAACATCGTCATCTATTTCAAAATTGATGTCTAGGAAATCTAGGTCAGTGTTCGTGTCATAGTGAAGATTTAGGTCAAAATTTGGGTCACTTTCACCTCGAAACATGATGAAAAAAGTTGCGAAAAGTTGCGAGCGTATTATGCTAGTCCTGTCCCGGTTAAACCGGTTAAACCGGGACAGGACTAGCATAATACGGTGCCATATTTTGCGAGGTCTCTTGACCTTATAAGGTAAAATTACGTAATAGTCGTATAATAAAGTATCGTATTTAGTTCTTTAGCTTAGAGTAAGTTCTAGTATTTTAATCATACGTGAATAACCTTAAGCGAGTATCATAATAATCAATTTCACGGTAATTAACTCTAAACATAAACAATAAGGTTTTGCACTATAAACTCGTAGTCAGGATAATTCTCGTCTTAAACAAGTAATCTAGCATCACTTAGCGTTTTCAGTGTTGAACTAACGAAGTTAAACCATAAATCTAAGGATAGTAGTTAAATCTAGCATTCATCGTTTATTAGCCATCATTTGGTAAACTCGCGTATAAACCAATAGTTTTCATTCTTAAAACGTTCTAAACGTAGCTACAGGAATCGCTATCGCTGTAAACGTTCGTTTAACCTCTAAACTAGTTTTAGTAACCTTCACCGCAGGTTAAAAGACCTTTTTATAGACCTTTTGGTTGTCTTCGTAAACTTTAATTTGCAAGGTCACGGATTGACCACGAGGTAATCATATCACTGTTTAGGATAAATTAGCATAACAATAACTGGTTAAACACTTACCTAAACATTAGTAAACCCTTCCAACAACTTTTCCATAGTTTTCCATTATTCTTGTATCATTTAAACGGCGTATGACTTCCATTTTAAACATATAAACACCTAGTTTTGCGTCAGTATTTTATACTCGTTGGCAATTCATATTATGGTATATGTGGTATTCAAATTAGCTATGACGTAACTTCCGTTCTATTTATATCTAAGCCAGATAGATTTAGTACAAGAGTACATAGATTTTAGTCATATTTTTCATTTTATTATCGTTTTGTAATAATAGTTTCAACTTAACAAAAGTATTACGATATATATAAACCTACATCTTATTGTAAATATCTTATTTTATAGACAGAGAGCTGTAATCTCGTTCTCGTTTTGTACTGATTTGTGATGTACTAAGCTGAGTTGTGAATAAACTCTTTTGCCAACACACTTGTAATCTGTTTAGTGATTTGAGCGCCTTGCCGCCGGTTACATATATACTTTTATTACATTGTAATATTGATTAGCAACATGGTATTCGATCAGAGTAATACATTTGGCGATATATTCATATGTAATTTACGGCTTTATGCCATTCTACTCTCATGTATTCGTAGGTCTCTTTCATCGTTGTTTGTACAAATAAAGACAGATAAAACATCGAGGAGCGTATTTCTTCAAATAGTGGCTCTTAATAGTTCTTTTATCTCGCAGTTTTCCATTGCAAGAGGGACAATGACAACGATGGAGTCTGGCCTTCTTTTTCTCACCTGCAAAATAATATCAGAAGTATGAATATACACATAGTTAACAGTAACATGATCTGACTTGCAATATTAATTAATATTATTTTAATCACTATCCTACTTCAGATAGGATAATAAATATTCCTCAGCTCTGATATCCTATACTGTAGGACCTTAACATGATAAATGTATTATCTGTAGACCTCTTAAGCTTCGTATGAAAATTGCCCATTTCAGATGACATGTCATTCCCTTAAGAAATGTTTTTATAATTTGTACAAATTTTTACACATGAAAGAATCAAATCTCAAGAGTGGCATATCTGAAATGGGCACAACAAACAAGAAAGGTAAAGAGTTCTATTTACAAAATACACAAAAACAAAAGGGAATTATCTTAGCTCTAGTAGCATTAGCAGATAACACAGTCTCGTCATTCTTGATGAGTTATGATCCTTTTGTTTGTATTTAAAAAAAAACAAAAAAACCAGATCTGGAGGCTGGCTATGGTTTCGTGTCTAAAAATACTTACCATTCATAAAAAGCTCTGCCTTGACTTTCAAAAGATCACATGTGTGTATAAAATATACTTCAGTTACGTAGCAACAAGCAAGAAAAAATCGACTTTTCCCTCATGTAGGACGCGGACAAGGAGCCTGGAGACCTTTAGCGCCTACATTACGCTACCAGCGGTTTTCCGAGTAAATTTGGCGCTCTTTTCGCTTCAACCGGCAGTCCAGTTAGTTTGTATTATAAAATTTTCTCTCTCCCTACGGTATTCTTTTTTTCTTCCACAATGGCATCTCCAGAAGTATTGGTAAGTACTTCATAATTAAAGCAATTCAATCTTGTAGACCTTCTTCCTTCAAAACGATGGTTTTTTTTGGATTTGTAGTGGAGGTAGAGTTGTGCAACTAGGTGAATAAATCGGCCAAAGAGATCAAACTATTGCCTCTGATATTTTTTTTCTTGGCTCTCTAATAGAGTTCTGCAGAGAATGCACAGGTTTTTCTGGAAAAACATGGTTTAAACCCGTTGATACCGCTGATTGTGGACGAACACAAGGTTAGTTATGATATGCAGAGGTTTCATTTACAGTGTTAAAAGCGCGCCAAAAATCATCATTACTAAATAATTAATATCTATCTTTTTTCTTTCTTTATAAAAAAAGAGATATGCAGTTAAATTACTGCGTAAAAGACATGCTTAATAATTTCTCAAAGTCATGCTTCAATGTCCTAAAAAGGCCTAACAGTTGTTGTTTGATTCTTACACATACAGACAGACAGACAATGAAAGATA
>NW_028292574.1:0-32500 GCF_029948245.1 Actinia tenebrosa | reverse complement strand
CCATTGTTTTACTATATTATATGAGAAAAAGGTTCAACTCTCAAGCTGTTCACGAAAAAGTTTGATGTGCTTTTTTACTTACCGAGTTCAGTCGCGAACGCTTTCTTTGCTCTTTCAGCACTTGCGAGTCTTTCTTTTGTTCGTTGTTTTGTCTTTGCCGCTTTTTTGTTTTGAAATGCACTCTCATTGCTCCTGTTAATCTTATCATTAATTTAAAAACTTACTCATAATTAGCGCGGTAGAAGTCTTTGAATCAGTGCTTCGAACTCCTGCCAAGATCGCGGCATTTATTTCCCTATCTTGATCAGTAAATCTGTAATAAATACCAGCGATTGATTGTTTAGGTATAGGTAGGGTAATTCCAATGACAATAACTGAAACAGTATGAATATAATAAAGACTTACTTTTTTGACAAGTCCCATTTTTTATCGCTTTTGTCATAAACTGCTCTTACATTGCTCTGCGATAAAAACAGACGAAAAGTCAATACCAGTAAAAGTAAAATTTCGTAGCCTTTGACATTGATATTTAACCAGTAAAAATCTCGCTTCATGGTGTAAAGCACGAGAGCTCAAGGTGCAATCGTTCAAGTCTAAAGAAGATACATATATACATTGGGTTGAAACCTTTTAGCTATTACGTGTTTACTACCAATAAGAGATCACTAGCAATTTGTTAATCACAGCGCGGGATTTGTAACAGACCACAAGTAATGCATGGTAAAATAAATTTACAGCATCAACCGTAACTAACTTTGCGCGCCAAAACTAATGCGAAACAGAAAATTCAAAGCTTGTTGATTGACTTACCGATAGTTCCTTGGGAAGTCGTTTTGATTGCCTTGTTTTCTCTGCTGTTTCATTCAGCGCTAACTGAACTTTTTCTTCTATACTTTTGTTGAAGGCGTCTTGCCTTTTAAAAAACTCGTTTAACTGATTAGCGATGTCCGCTTGGCTATCTCCGGGATCTTCATGATCCGTGGTATTTCTTGGTGGAAGGAGGCTCAGGAAGCTTGACATACGATGATTTTCGGTAGCAGTTGTGCGCGGAGTTTCGAACAACTGTGAACCACCACTTGGCAAAACTCGGCTTGTCTCATTAAGAACTGGGGTACTAGCTTCCAGAGGTTCTTGAATTAAACTTGTGTCAGTTGAAGAATTACCCGCATGCTCAGCTGGATCGGTGATCTGCGGCCTTGTCTTTCCCTGACTCGTGCTGGCTCTCTTATCTTGATCACGACGACGACTTGGCTTGTTAGGAGGCAGTCTGGCCATTTTTTACCACGATCGTTCAGTTTGAAACAAGGAATACACGTGTTCTGGACAAAAGATATTTGAAAGTGGCTACCACACACTCAAGTTTACCGCGCCTTATGACTGTTCGAGTATTACATTTCAGTGATCTTAGTTCTGGCATGCGGTTGGTTAGATTTGCGCTGTTTGGATAAGCTGTAACGCTATTGGCTTAAAGTAAATACAGCACGTGGTTCTTACATGATATGAATTTCAAAGGTCATAATTATTAATTGAAATATGATCGGTATTTCCTGTTTGCATAGAGTCCATTCAGTGAAACTGTTGAATAGTTGACGTCACCTAAATTAGATAAGTTAGTTAATGTTTTAGTTGACATCAACTAAATACTCATCTAAGTTATAAGATACATTTATCTAACTATTCAACAGTTTGACTGAATGCACTCTACACTCCCAAACGCTCCCTTTTAAAATCAACTCCCTTTTAAAATCAACTGATAAACGTGACCAGACACGTGACAATAATTTAACTGGAATACCGGTATGGGATTCCTGTGTTCCGGTACAGTTCCCGCCAGACAACCATGAAACAAATCCGAGAAACATGCCGTCAAATTCAAAGCGAAAATACTGTGAACACTGCAAAGAGTTTGTTTCCTTGAGGACATTCAGACAACATGTAGATTTATATTTCAACAAAAAGGAGAATAAGTGGGAAATATGCGGTGAATCTTCCGAAGAAGAACATACCGATAGTGATACCAGCTTGAGTATAAATGGGGACAACAGTATAGATTTTGAAGCGACTTCGAGTTGTGAAGATCGAAATCCTCAAGGTATTTTAAGTTTTAACTGTAAAAAAATGTTGTTTAAGTTTTTTCATGGGTTTTATTTTATTTCTCCTATTACAATAAATAACAGTTTGTTATGAAACTATGCTTAATAAAAATATATTTGCTTTGGTAGGTGTCAACATTGCAGAATTAGAAACGGAAGATCGAAACTTTGTTGGTCTTTCTGAGGGAGAGAGTGATGATGAATTTATATATCACGAAAGGAGACCAGAGCTACAGGAAGTATGGGACCTGAACGACATAGACGTTGACTGTGATTTCAGGGTCAGTAAAAACCTGTATTCAGTGGTTGTTAATGTTTTGGGTACATTGGATAAAGTAAAAGGTCTTGTTCATTGGCTGCTACTATTCGTATGTCTATGGTCTTCATTTTGTAGTCTCTCAGATAATGCAATTGATATTCTATTGAGTTTCTTGAAAACTTTCTTTGAAGCACTGGGATCAACGGTGCCCATGGTTCCCATGGTAACAGGCTTGGCTATGCTGATTCCAAAGTCATTGCATTTGCTCAAGAACAAATTGGGACTAAATCAAGATAAATTCATAAAGTTTGTAGTTTGTCCAAAATGTGAGAATCTGTATAATTTTGATGATTGTTACACTCTACAATTTGGAAAGCATGTCACAAAGAAATGCACATTTGTTGAATTTCCACACCATCGCCAGCAATTCCGTCGAACACAATGCAATGAATCACTCTTGAGAGAGGTACATTTGAAAGGTGGAAAAACTAGATTATATCCCTACAAAGTGTACTGTTACAATAGCATAGTGTCTACTCTGGAACAGTTTTTACAACGACCAAATTTCATGACAAAGTTAGAGAGCTGGCGTGATAGAAATTTACCAAAATCATTTCTTGCTGATGTATTTGATGGTAGACTATGGGAAAGCACAATAAAACAAGTCGAATGGCTTATATCAAGAGGTCAAAGCAGAAAAAGAAGGCAAAGAAAAGTAAAACCTGTGGACAAGGGAAAGGCAATCACTGGCATGTGTCCAATGAAGTTCATTTAGATGTTGAAAATACCAGTACTGCATCAACTCCTGCTATTATTACTACTGAAGTTAATTTTCAAGTTGAGAATCAGAGATTGAATACAAGTACTGCATCAACAATTAACACTAGTACTTCTGACTACGAAAAAGATCCCTTATATCTTCAGATGGTAAAATATTTTAAATACAGACAAAAACTAAGAAAGATTGAAAAGACCGACTACAGTTTGTTTTTTCGAACTAGATGTCTTTATTAAAAAGCTTCCCCCTTTGTTGCTAGTCAAAATAGTGTTATTTGTTTGCTTTGGTATGAATGTTTAACTGTTTTGGCAAAAAAAAAAAGTCTTTTTGGTTTAAATAAGGGACCGTTCATTTTTTATCATGGAGGGGGGGGGGGGCATTTTTTATCATGGAGGGGGGGGGGGGGGGGGGGCAGTGAAACTACAGCAAGAGCCCATACAAGAAAAACTAGCCCCCCCTCTATATTGCTGTTGACATCTGCTGCCCCCCTCATGTTCTATACCTGAATGGCCCCCGCTTGTGACATTGCTTCTTCTACATGTGCCTCCCCCCTCTCTATAAGCCAGATTCTTTGACATGCCCCCTACCCAAGATTTCTACCGGCTCCCCTCCCTGATAAAAAATGAATGGTCCCTAAGAACTTATTAAAAACTCACTAATTTTTCTCTGAGTGTTGAATGTACAAGAACATTACATTATCAATTCTGGAACAGAAAGAGTGATGTCATGTATGAACACACAGAACAGAACAAGTTTATTGCTCTTAAATATTATTTACATTTGATGACAATATAAAGAAATTTAAATATAATATAAATGCATAATGAATATTTATAATAAAGAGATTACACTTATTTCTATTCATATCATTTGTGCATATGACATTACAGACTGAGAATAGAGATTAGTTGAGATATTTGTTGAGACTGGAGGACAATAACAGTGACGTTTTCTAGTTGCCCCCCAGCCTCATATTAGAAAAAGATATGCAGAGAAAATTGACAAATATTTATGTTGGTGACTGATATGTACAGGATAAAGAGATTTTTGATTCATTTACAATCCGATATACAAGATACTTAAAAATATATATTAATATCATATAAATAAAGAAAAAGCAGAATAGAGCTCTAGTTGAGATAAATCTTATATTGTACACTAGAAATACTTATAATCTCTGATTTGAAAGATAGTGATCTTTTAATTTTCTTTTAAAGGAAAATGTTTTTAAGTTTTTGATATGCATTGGCAGTGTTTTCCAAAGAACAACAACACTAAATGATACAGTTTGCTATCCTATATTTGTTCTCATTTTTGGTTTATATATGTTTTGGTTACATGTATACCTGGTGTTGTATGAATGCAAGGAGACTACTGGTATTCTGGAACAGAAAGAGTGACATCATGTATGTGAAAGATCTTTATGCTGTGAGATTACTGGTATTCTGGAACAGAAAGAGTGACGTCATGTATGTGAAAGATCTTTATGTTGTGAGATTACTGGTATTCTGGAACAGAAAGAGTGAGGTCATGTATGTGAAAGATCTTTATGCTGTGAGATTACTGGTATTCTGGAACAGAAAGAGTGATGTCATGTATGTGAAAGATCTTTATGCTGTGAGATTACTGGTATTCTGGAACAGAAAGAGTGAGGTCATGTATGTGAAAGATCTTTATGCTGTGAGATTACTGGTATTCTGGAACAGAAAGAGTGAGGTCATGTATGTGACAGATCTTTATGCTGTGAGAATACTGGTATTCTGGAACAGAAAGAGTGAGGTCATGTATGTGAAAGATCTTTATGCTGTGAGATTACTGGTATTCTGGAACAGAAAGAGTGAGGTCATGTATGTGAAAGATCTTTATGCTGTGAGATTACTGGGATTCTGGAACAGAAAGAGTGAGGTCATGTATGTGAAAGATCTTTATGCTGTGAGATTACTGGTATTCTGGAACAGAAAGAGTGAGGTCATGTACGTGAAAGATCTTTATGCTGTGAGAATACTGGTATTCTGGAACAGAAAGAGTGAGGTCACGTATGTGAAAGATCTTTATGCTGTGAGATTACTGGTATTCTGGAACAGAAAGAGTGAGGCCATGTATGTGAAAGATCTTTATGCTGTGAGATTACTGGTATTCTGGAACAGAAAGAGTGAGGTCATGTATGTGAAAGATCTTTATGCTGTGAGATTACTGGTATTCTGGAACAGAAAGAGCGACGTCATGTGTGTGAAAGATCTTTATGCTGTGAGATTACTGGTATTCTGGAACAGAAAGAGCGACGTCATGTTTGTGAAAGATCTTTATGCTGTGAGATTACTGGTATTCTGGAACAGAAAGAGTGAGGTCATGTATGTGAAAGATCTTTATGCTGTGAGGTTACTGGTATTCTGGAACAGAAAGAGTGAGGTCATGTATGTGAAAGATCTTTATGCTGTGAGATTACTGGTATTCTGGAACAGAAAGAGTGATGTCATGTATGTGAAAGATCTTTATGCTGTGAGATTACTGGTATTCTGGAACAGAAAGAGTGAGGTCATGTATGTGAAAGATCTTTATGCTGTGAGAATACTGGTATTCTGGAACAGAAAGAGTGAGGTCATGTATGTGAAAGATCTTTATGCTGTGAGATTACTGGTATTCTGGAACAGAAAGAGTGAGGTCATGTATGTGAAAGATCTTTATGCTGTGAGATTACTGGTATTCTGGAACAGAAAGAGCGACGTCATGTGTGTGAAAGATCTTTATGCTGTGAGATTACTGGTATTCTGGAACAGAAAGAGTGAGGTCATGTATGTGAAAGATCTTTATGCTGTGAGATTACTGGTATTCTGGAACAGAAAGAGTGAGGTCATGTATGTGAAAGATCTTTATGCTGTGAGATTACTGGTATTCTGGAACAGAAAGAGTGACGTCATGTATGTGGCATATCGAATCCTATCTGAAACCCAGTATTTGTTATAGGGATATAATATGTGTCAAATTTAATGCAAATACCAACGATGCTGCACTTTTACTCACATTTGATTGGGACACATATTTAAATTTGGACCAAATTTGCTTTCGTGGCAAATGTTTTGTAAAACCCAGCATTTGTTATAGGGATAAAATATTTGTCAAATCTGATGCAAATACCAATGATGCTACACTTTTACTCACAATTGATTGGGACACAAATATTTAAATTTGGACCAAATTTGCTTTCGTGGCAAATGTTTTGTAAAACCCAGTATTTGTTATAGAAATAAAATGTTTGTCAAATCTGATGCAAATGCCAAGAATGCTACACTTTTACTCACATTTGATTGGGATAAAAAAATTACATTTGGACCAAATTTGGCTTGGAAACAAATTTGTGTCAATTTTAGTATAATAGATTTGCACAACATTTGCTCAGGTACGCAAATCCATTTTTCTATGCAGTGCTTGTCACTCCCACCTAAACAATAAGTTGGCACAACAAATATGGGAATGGTGTATCCTACATGGGGTCTGGCTAACTGTAGCCCATATACCAGGCAAATCTAACACAGAAGCAGATAGGGAATCAAGGTTATCTAGAAAGGAAACAGAGTGGTGCCTTGATAGATCCATTTACAGTGCTGTCATACAGAAGCTGGAAGTAACACCAGATATTGATCTGTTTGCTTCCAGACTGAACCACCAGCTTAAACCCTACATTGCTTACAGACCTGACCCAGGGGCCTTAGCAGTCAATGCTTTTCACATCTCCTGGAAGAAATACACTTTCTATGCATTTCCATCATTTTGCATTATACAAAGAGTTCTGCAAAAAATAAATAATGAACAAGCAACAGGGATAATTATAGTTCCCAACTGGCCAACCCAAACCTGGTGGCCATATCTCATGTCCATGCTAATTAACTATCCAATAATTCTTCCTAGGAAGACCAGGACACTATTTCTACCAGCACAGCCTCAGGAAATACACCCACTTCACAAGAAGCTAGACATTCTTGCTTGCCACTTGTCGGGAAACTCTTATCTGACCAAGGAATTTCAAAAGAAGCTTCAGAGCTCATCCTTAAGTCATGGAGGACAGGGACACAGAAACAGTATAGAACTTACCTTGAAAGATGGAAATCATTCTGTGCTTCAAGGAAAGTTAATCCCCTTTGTGGTACTATAGTGAATGGAATTGATTTTTTGGTCACACAATATAAACGTGGATTGACATACAGTTCCTTAAACACAGCCAGGTGTGCTCTTTCTACTGTAATACTGCTGCCAATCGGAAACACATTTGGAAATCATCCCTTGGTAATACGGTTCATGAAGGGTGTGTTTGAATCAAGACCAGTTCTACCGAGATATAACAGCATTTGGAATGTTTCCACAGTTCTTGACTTCGTAAAAACACTGCGGCCCAATGAAGAGCTCAGCCTCAAAAATGTTACGTTAAAATGTGTTACTCTCGTTGCTTTGTTGTCTAAACAGGTGCCAAACAATACATGCCCTCAGAATCAGTGGTATGAAGGAGACCAATGGACAGATTTGTTTTGACATTTCTACGTTGCTGAAAACTTCAAAACCTGGGAAACACCAGAAACCCTTGACATTCAAATCCTATACTTATGATAGTCAGTTATGTGTTGTTAAATGCCTACAACAGTATATCAAACAAACATCAGAAGTTCGGAATGGGGCTGACCAGCTATGGCTTAGTTACCAAAAACCCCATAACCCAGCTAGCAAAGATACAGTCAGCAAAAGGTAAAATAATTTCTTAAACAATCTGGAATAGACATATCATATGGGGCGCATAGTACTCGTGCTGCTTCCACTTCAGCTGCAAGCTCATCACCAAACGTTTCACTCCAGACTATCATGAATGCTGCTGGATGGGCCAGGGAAAGTACATTTAGAAAATTTTATGATAAACCAATTGACCCAGAGAGCCAAAATTTTGGAGAGCAACTTTTATTGCATTGTAATAAAACGCAATAAACTAACCTTTTCTAGTTGTTGAAATTATTTGGCTGTTCATTGCCACACTGCTTTAAAGTCTCACGTGACTTCGAGCGACTTAGACCAATGACGAAATAGAATTAGAAAATTAAACGAGGCTTACCTGTAAGGTGAAGTTTGATTGGAATTCTATGAGTCATTGGTCAGGAGCGAAGGAGTCACGTGCCCGCCCTGCATAAACTATGTTGATCTGTAATTCTGAAACCCACCCTATTATTAGGGTGTGGCAATTCACAAGCTGTTTTAAAAACTGAATGTCCTAGTTTCGCACGCTCTATCTCACGTGACTCCTTCGCTCCTGACCAATGACTCATAGAATTCCAATCAAACTTCACCTTACAGGTAAGCCTCGTTTAATTTTCTAATTTTGTAAAACTCTCTAAAAATATACTTGAGATCCATTGATCATTACAATATGAAGAAATAATAACAATATTACAGTAATAATAATAACAATAATAATATTCATAGTCAGAATTTGTTTGATTATTGAAAATATATTGATTTTTACTTTTATCAGAAATTTTATCAGACATATTTGCAAACACATCGTCCACCATTTGATTTTCTTCTTCTTCTAAATCACCTTATTCACTTCTAGCAATTTGCTAACCATATTTAATTCTTTATCCATAGATGCCGATAAAGCATGGAGTGATTGTTACTTTGTTTTATTTACAACAAATGAAGATCTCTGAGGTTGCAATGGATAAGCTGAAAGAGGTCTGCAAGAAGAAGGGTGTTGCAGTTTCTAAAGGAGCAACGAAAAAACAACTTTGCCACAGATTGGGACAAAAGCTCTTTAAAACCGAGGTTGATAGGATCAACTCCATTGATACAATTAAATACAACAACTTAAAATTTATGTCTTTATAACTACATGAATTTTAAATTGTTGTATCTAATGGTATCATACATAGTTCTTAAAGGAGCACTTGGACGAAAACGCCCGAATTTTTGAAAGTCTGGATAATCCAAATATTTGAGGATAATATGACTGAGTTATGATTGTATAAACCAGATCAGCGAAAATTTTAGCTCGGGAGCCACTTGCCGTCGAGAAATTTGGCTTTGAAAACCTACCCGCCATTAATTTTTTAACTCACGGCCAAACATATTTAGGTCAGCGGTAACCCACTGCGTGACGTCATTTACTCAACCATTTAGCTTGGACTTTACTTCAACCATACAATCTCTTTATGTTTGGTCGATATTTACAAGCTCTTTTCAAGCATTGAAAAATATTATATTGCCCTTTGAATTCAAAATTATCATGGAAGAACCTCCTAGTAGTCAGTTAAATTACTCTGAAGAGTTAGAACCCGTCGCAACTGAAGAGGAAATAGAATCTTACGAGCAGCAAGTTCGAGTGGAACAAGAGGAAGAAGAGATGCTCAGAGACAGATTTTCTGAGGTGATTGAACTTCGAAATTGGTAAGAAATACGAATATAATTCCTTTCCAACTACTAGGTGAATATACCTGACACACTTTCCTATTGTCTTTAGGTGCTCATGTGGAAGTTGCTCGTTGGTTCTAGCTACAAAACACGAAGAGTGTTTTTGTTGCAAAGACATTGATCGGTGTCGAGAGAAGCTAGAGGAATTCGAGGAAGATCTCGATTGTATAATAGACCATCCGGGCTTTCGGTCGGTATGTTTGGATGAGTGGGTTTTGGAGGCCGCAGCCATAGGTTTGAAGACAAGAAGAGGCCGTAGTTACACAGTCTTGCGACACAGAGGGCTAAAATCCGAAGAACAGTAAGTGTTTTGCTTTCACACAACGTCATAATGTGCATTGTCCACTCAACTTATCATTTGTCATTAAGAGCGTGTCATATTTGTCATAGTTAGCGTGATAACTTAATGTATAGTTCCTGCTGATAATAAAATGTAGATGTAGATGTAGAAGAGAGGATGTCAACAAAAATCGACCATACGCCGGCAACAGCCGAAAAATCGAATTCGTTCATATTTTGGTATTAGGAAGACCTTGAGGCAATATGAACCGTGGTATACTTCATTTGCCGAAATATCGCTTTATTTCCGAGAAAAACGAGAAAAACGAATTCGTGCATAATTGAACCTCTGAGAGAGTCAAAATATACTCCAACTTGGGGGGCCTCGCGTGCCTTTGCAAAAATATCTACAGACTCAATCTTGGGAAATTATTTGGGATAGTGTTTTAACATTAAAAAGATGGAATTTCATGGTGTTCGAATAGATTCATAGTGACGAAAAATATTTATTCACCAGAGTACTTTGACTCCGCGTCAAAAATGAAGAATTTTCAAAAAATAATTTATCCGTGTGCTAAATAAAATAAAACGTTGATATTAAGAAATTGAAAAGCACGGTTTATATTGCCTCAAGGTCTTCCTAATAACAAAATATGAACGAATTCCATTTTTCGGCTGTTGGCTGCAAAATTTGATTTTGGTCGATTTTTGCTGACATCCTCTCTAAGTCTCCCCCCCCCTACCTTTAGATTCTTTCGAGCAGTTGCATCACAGGTAGCCCAAGCTTGGTTTCTGTGGTGTCCTGTTATAAGGAAATGTATGGGGAATCATCAAAAATTTCAATAAAATCATCAAAACGTGAAATAAAGCCTCGAAATTTTACCTAATCATTGAGAAATAGCCCTTCTTTCGCTCTGCGTGGTTATTTTTTGAATTTAGCCCGTTTTAAGGATTTTTTTCCCCACCAGTAAGAAATAAGAGAAGGTTGGAAACTCGGGATCCAAAAGCGAGCCATCACGAGTCTTTGAAACCTCGTACGTCTTCGAATTTTCTTTCCAGCGCCAAATTTTAGTCATGACTCTTCTCTCACATCCCTATAGAACCGAGAAAGTCGCATTAGAGATTAGTCTTCGCGTCTTTAAGCCATGAAATTTGCCTGTATTCACATACTACCACGCTTGTTCTGACACGTACTTGGAGCTCACTGTACACCAGTTCAACGGATTTCTTTCGGCAACCGACCCGAGGTCACGCCGGAAGTCTTCGTATCGTAAATGCGGATTCGATTTGTATATCGCATTTCTTCGAAATTATAAGTTAAATACTTTTGTATCTTAGGCTGTTAAAAAATACACTCACCATAATTTTCGAAATTATAAGTTAAATACTTTCGTATCTTAGCCCGTTAAAAAATACACTCAACATAATTTTCGAAATCATAAGTTAAATACTTTTGTATCTTAGGCCGTTAAAAAATACACTCACCATAATTTCGAAGAAATACGATATCCAAATCGAATCCGCATTTACGATACGAAGACTTCCGGCGTGACCTCGGGTCGGTTGCCGAAAGAAATCCGTTGAACTGGTGTACAGTGAGCTCCAAGTACGGGTCAGAACAAGCGTGGTAGTATGTGAATACAGGCAAATTTCATGGCTTAAAGACGCGAAGACTAATCTCTAATGCGACTTTCTCGGTTCTATAGGGATGTGAGAGAAGAGTCATGACTAAAATTTGGCGCTGGAAAGAAAATTCGAAGACGTACGAGGTTTCAAAGACTCGTGATGGCTCGCTTTTGGATCCCGAGTTTCCAACCTTCTCTTATTTCTTACTGGTGGGGAAAAAAATCCTTAAAACGGGCTAAATTCAAAAAATAACCACGCAGAGCGAAAGAAGGGCTATTTCTCAATGATTAGGTAAAATTTCGAGGCTTTATTTCACGTTTTGATGATTTTATTGAAATTTTTGATGATTCCCCATACATTTCCTTATAACAGGACACCACAGAAACCAAGCTTGGGCTACCTGTGGTTGCATATCGGCAGTTTTATCGCCTGATATGGGAATATGATGGAAAACGAACTCGACTCCCTCTACCCTGTTGTGTGTATAACGCAGTACGAAATCAGTTCCCTTCCCAAGATGGAATATACCGGGGATTCGAAGAAGAGGAAGAAGAGGAAGAAGAGGCAGAAGAATCTGAGACTGACACTGAAAATGAAGAGGAAGAACTGCAGTTTGAAGAAGAAAATGATTCGGCAACGTAAGTCAGTACTCTACTTTATAATATGGTTAAGCTTATATATTGCTACTATATATTTGTGCTGTACCATAAAAAGTGATCATAAAACTAAAAACTAAAAACACAAACAAATAAACAGTACTAAGTTGACATACTACTAAGGAACTACATTATGCAGAACATTCTCCTTTCTTATGACCCTTCATGGGGTGACCACATTTTCTGCACTCGGGTGCTTTCCTTGTTCCTCTTGCTGAAGGTTGTATCAAACCATGTAGTTCCTCATCTGTTACCAGAAAGATTGATTTGAATTACTGTATTGTTTTCTCATAAATTTATATTCTGTTAACCCTCCTGTGTATTATTTATTAACACCTTTCCCTTTCTAAAGGTAAAATGTTCTTGTCTTTTGCTTACCTGTACACGTTGGTGGACAAATTGGTGTTTCTTGTGCTTTTCTTCCTTTGTATCTATTCACTGCTTCTTCTTTTCCTTCTTTTTCTAGCATGCTATGCAGTGGGGCAGGGACACTGAGTTCTAATTCTTCTCTGATTTGTTTAAGCTCGTCTTTAGGTGTTTCCATGAGAGTCTTGTATATATCACCTACATAATCTATACAAATGTATTTTTGTCGTTAGGGAATAAACATTGTTGATGTCACGTGACTAGTGAGCTGTCTAACATGGGTGTATTGGCTCACACGCTGTTTATAGGTAAGTATTTACCATAATTTTGTACTGTTTTCACTTCTTGGACTGTGCCTTCTCCATATTTAAATTTGGTGTATGTTACCCTCAGTTTGACATTTCTCTGATCATCCTTTTTTGACCCTCTGTCCACATTGTAATTAAAGTGCAGTGCAGCTAGTATTGTCCTTAAAATCAAAAGAAAAAATACAATTGTAATTAATAGTTTTTTGTTGTAGGTGCAGTGGATTCCAGAGTGTGTTGGAAAGCAGCTTTTGTAAACTCTTATAAAATGATAAGAAATGACTTTCCTATTGAAGGCACTGCCACAGAAATAAAAATAAGGCAAAGGCAGTTTTGTTCTCTTCTTGTGGAACATTTTGAAAATAAAAGTACTTAAAGTGCCCCTTGGACGAAAATTGCTATCTTTTCGTACAAACTTGAAACTTCGTCCAAATAATCCATACTACCCTATTAATCACCTGTAGAAATTTTTTCTTCATATTCCGACGGGAAGTTTGAAAATTTTGCGTTTTTACTACCGGCCGCCATTAATTTTCTTGATCAATGATTTGGCTCAGAAGACTGGGGATGAGTGAGGGCTATGACGTCATTTACTCTACTCATTCCAAAACACTCGTGGCTAATCAGTATACAAACTCTGTCAAACTTTCGTGTTATAGTTACAAATATTTTCTAGAGAGCTCGCGGCGAGTAAAATGCCAGCAAATCGCTGTGTGGTTTTTGGCTGCAATAATCTCGCCAACAAATCGAATGGTATATCGTTGCATTATTCGCCGAAAAACAAGCAAGACGGCGACAAATGGAAAAGGTTTGTGCGTCTTCACCAGGCGAACTCCAACCCGCCCGGAAGATTCGTTGTGTGCTCCCTACACTTTGAAGAAAAAGTTTTCGCAAGGGCACTACATATCGAGGGAATGCAAAGACGTTTGCTTCCGAGAGCAACTCCAACTATCTGGCTTCCAGAGCAGCAACAAGAAGCTTCTGTCAGTGACAGAAGCCGCCGCCACGTGAGTATAAATAAAACTTTGTTTTTCTTCTTTGCGTTATCAATTATCCGTAAATCACGGCTGTTTCAATTACGACATTAGGTTCCAGGCGCGCGCGCGGCCAAATCGCGTTGCTAAGCTGCTTCTCTTCCTTGACAACGAAAATGGCGGCAATTTTGAAACTTTGTTTTCCTCATTCAGCAAAATTAAAACCGGTTTAAAAAACCTTTTCTTTCAAGTTAAGATTCCAAACACGAAATACAGGTAAGTTAATCTAATCTTTTATCGAAATTCATTTTATTTATAGAAGTAAAAGCGTTTTTCTTCGCAAAAATCAGGGTTTTTCTACCGAGTTAAGTTTCGTGGCTGAGCACGTAATCCTGAAAAATAAAGATATTCAATACGTGTTTACGGCTTCCACGAGCAAACAACATCGACAACTAAAACAAATTTTCGATTCTCATTTGATACGCATCTTAAAATTTAGAATACAGGTTAATGAAGTTTTTTTTGGTTTAGTCTAAAAGCTTTTTTATTGACAGATGAATGGCTTCCCTGAAAGCGTAGCAAGTTTATAGTAATGGAGTTTCACTTACGTGAACTAAAACTAAATAACATCGACAACTAAAACATATTTTCGATTCTCATTTAGTAATGGAGTTTCACTTGCGTGAACTGAAGGTATCTTGTCGTGTTTGTGGATTTAAGGCGGGAAACTCGCAAGGATATGTTTACAAAACGTCTACAAACCATGTTGCAGACAAATTACAAGTCGCATATGGTTTATCTGTCCAAGACGACGACGAAAATGTTCATCCACAAAATGTGTGTGTCAACTGTTACGTGAAAAGCTTTAACGCATGCAAAAATTTGAATTACAAGTGCAGCACTCAACCAGTTGTTTGGCACCCGCATGAAAAAGAAGACTGTGAAACATGCGAGAGTTTTGCAAGAAGAAACCGGGGAGGCAAAAAACCAAAGGCGAGAAAGGGAAGAGGACGCCCCAAACAAGGTTTAAGAAGCGATGGCATTAACCCTTCTCAGAAGGCAATATATATTCCTTCAGAAATAGTTCCGGCGGCGCTTATGAATCCCATGCCAAGCATCGAGAGATTTTCCAATATTAGTGAGGAGCTGATCTGCCCTATTTGTCGTGAAGTACTGGACAGGCCATTACAAGCAAGTTGCGACCATTTTTTTTGTTACTCTTGCATCGAGAATTGGATTCATTACGTCGGAGACGGTGCTGGGTGTCCCGTATGCAAGAGGATAATTAAGATTCAAGAGCTTCGAAAGCCGCCCAGACTACTATTAAACCTCCTGTCAGCATCCTGTCTAGAATGTGCTATCTGTAAGTCCCTTGTAAAACTCGAACAGCTTGCACAACACGAGTCTAGCTGCACCTCTTACACGACTGGTCGATGCACCACGCTTGTTAGCGAAGTTCTGAAAACCCCGTTATCGGCTCCATTGTCGCAGGTAGAAGAGTCCCTGACAACTCATTTAATGAAACGAAAGTTGACCGCTTCCGATTCCCCTACCGTTGTTTTACGAACTGGCGGAACTGTAAGTATAGTAAAGTATATGATTAGAATCTCAGTAGCGAATAGATTTTGAAAGCTAAACACCGAGTTTTGCTGCACGCAATGACGTGAGTGGATGAAGCAAGCCTCGAAAAATGATGGGGGGGGGGGGGGGGGGGGAGTCACTTCATGAATTAAATACATTCCATAGATTGTACTTTTTTGTGGCCGAAAACTGTACACACCCAAGCCTCCCTCCTTCCCCACACTGCCAGCCCAGCCTCTCCCTTTGCAACGGCCATGAGTCTTAAACATCATTTGAAAGGTTAAAGAAAACAATCACTTGCAGCGTTGGCATATCAGTTTGATAGCGTTTGCTTAATGGTATGAGTTAAAACCATTTTCGTAGAGGGCGCAACTTTATTCTTTGCAGCCCTTACAAGTATCTATCCTATAGGCAGTGGAATAACCACATCTTCATTTGTGTCAGGAAAAGAAAGTTCAAGACATTCGGTCAAAGTCGTGGTGTGGAAAAGGGCCATGTAAGAAAGAACTTGACAAGCAATTAAAGCAGATTGGTGCTGAACGCCAGGCTTATCATGGTGGGACATTCAATGGCAACCACACACACAAATGCCTTAAGGTATTAAATTATGTTTTTGGAGGCTTTCATTTCCTCTATATAATACTATAAATAATTGTAAGCTACATATAATCTAAGTGGGAAAAGAAAAAAAAATTAAATATAGGTTTTTTAAATAAATAGATGGTTTTGTTCCTTCTCTTATCCCTTATTCATTACCTGTAGGAAACAAATATCAAGCTGTTAGTTGAGGTACCAGTTGTTGTCTCTAGTAAAGTAATGCCCAATTTAATACAAGAGGCCAATGATATGAAGCAGAAATTTAAAGAAACACTGGAATCATTTGGGAAATGCCACAGGATATATACTACGAAAGAAAAGCTATGCAATAGCCAAATCATAATCCTTGGTAAGATACGTATATTTAACAATAATAACATTTTATACACACTGGTTAACTAATTTTCAGAAACAGTGAGGGCAAAGGAATGTTTTCAAAGAGTATGTGCTATTCCCATTGGTTGCTTTGATAAATAAAAATAAGAATTTTTCATAAGTATTGTCACTCCAAAAAGATAAAAAAGCACATTTACATCAGGTCTATATTGTCTGTCCTCTTAATGGCAAAAAATTTAAGTTATTTTGACATTTTTTAAAGTACCAGTATTAATTAATGACGATTCGTGGCAAAAGAGGACAGACACATAAATAAACAGATCTACAGTACATTCAAAATATATATTATAGACCAAATTCAAAACTTGCACTGATATGAGGCTTGAGTTGTGAACAAAGAGATATGGCGTGATTTGTTACGCCAGATCGCTTTGAGTCATGCCAGATCCCCTTGATAGGTTGTCTTCCCTTTCAGAGAAAGAAATTGAAAGTTTCATGAAAGTGTACAGGCAAAACTTTCCTCATGCAACTGTTTTGCCAAAAATGCATTTCTTAGAGGATCACATGATCACATGGGTTAAGAGGTATCAGTTATGTAGTAACTATTATAAAATAATAACTATAACTGTCATAATAATAATATACAGTAGTAATATAACAATAATGGTAATAACAATGATGATGAAGTTGATTGTAAAGAGTGTCATGAAATAATAAACTTGTGATCCTTATTGACCAATTTAACTACATGTAATAACTTTGTAGGTATGGAACTGGTATGGGGCTGCTTGGTGAGCAAGGGGTCGAATCAATTCATCATGAGATTAATGACCTCTTACGCTCCCACTCCTGCATAAGACGAGGCTGCGACAAGCTTGAAAAAGTCATGTTGGAGCATCACAGACGTTGCTATCCAGCAAACATGACAAAAACACCAAAAGTAAAGAAGCGAAAAGTCTGCGAAGAATAAAGAAAAATTTATATTTTTGCTTTACCAAGTTTCAAAAGCTACTGTAAATTGATTGAGAGATACTATAATTATAATATATCAATCTGAGGATAAACATAATAATAAGGTTTACACAATATCAGATTTACATGTAAATAGATTGTATATAAAAATAGAAATGAATTTACATGAAACTAAAATTAAAATGTCCCCATCATTGGCTCCAAGAAAGTAAACAACCTGGACAAGAAGCCACACTTGATTTTGGGGGTAACACTTTTAGACGCGTGTAAAAAAAAAGCGGGAAATTACACCGGAAGTCGAGTAAACGATGAAAGCAATCGATTGATCAAGTATTCCAACATCGAAACCAACGCGAAAACATGGTCCACTTTGCATCCACAAAAAATAATTCATAAAAAGAAAACACGATATGACAATAAATACATTGCTTATACATCAAATTATTTGCTTACCTGAGTCATCAATTGCTCCTGTATTGAGAAACACTCCTCGAAAATACCACAACTCTGCGATAAACTGCACGTGCACGATTTCTCGATCATTCCCCAGATGGAAGGTAAACATCAAAAACAAAGTCTTTCGGCGTATCCTCGTAACTTGAACGACTCTCAGCTAAGAGATAATGTTCTTTTTCTGAAGCTACTTAAAGCAAAATTATTATTTCTTAACCATGAAATAAATAAAAACGCCGCAAACAACCACTTTCTTTCTTAAGTAACGATCCTTCTCGGCGCCATTTTAAAAGCCTCGTTACGGTGCAGCTGACCGCGTAATTTCGGTCAATCGTGCTCCTGGAACCTAATGTCGCTTTTTATTTGAATTGAAACAGCCGTGAAATGAAACATTTTTTTGACAAGTCACAAAAGTTAAAAAAAAAGTATCTGCTTATTCGTCAAACCAATCAAAGCGTTACATGTGAACGACGGCCTTTACAAGAAAACTTATTTCTAGACAAACATGTCGCGCGGCTGCTTCAAAAACTCACAAGTGCGCATATCAAAACAACAATTATTCGTCGGCGTTTTTATTTTGAATGTGGAACAATTGCTTCAATGAATTGGCCTCGTTGAAAATGGAAGTATTTTTTGAATGTCTTTTTCAGGCCCTCAAAAACATCCTTCAGCCTGCTAAAAATGTTGAAGAAGAAGCTGAACAAATGGCTGCTAATAGTCACCTAGAAGTGGACGAAGTTGAAGACCGAAATGACCAGGAGTCGCCCCAAAATGAACAACAACAAAACCTCGGGTTGGACTGCGAAAACAATACCAGAATTGAGAGTACACATGAAGAGGTAATGATCATATACATAACTTTTTTGATTTTGCAACAAAAAATGAAAACTAAAGTGTAGGTATATTAAAGCTTAGCTACAAGCGCAAACTGCACTAAGCAAGATTGATAGTACATTGCATAGTATGTTGGAAAAAGAAACAAAGGAAGAGGCAATTAACAAGCATCAAAACAGAAAAGGAAAAGAAACACAACTTGTCCCACCCACATGTACAGGTAATATATTCATATTTCCAGAATAACATGACTGTTCAATATTATAAAAGGAGAAAATTTGCAAAGTTAGAATCACACTTGCATAAAAATGGTCACAGAATAGTACCTCACATGGAAGGTTTTGTAATTGTTGAATGAATAATGTCTCTGTATTCCCTAAGGTTCTTATATAATTTTATTCCAGAGGAACAATTGCAAAACTTGACACAAGAAAGAAATGCTGCACGAAATGACAGAAGAGCACCTCACTGCAGAAAATGCCGGCAACCAATGAAGGGCCATGACAAAGAGGAATACAACCGTTTATATAACCAGTAGCATATAAAGTAATTGTAAAAAATCATCAAAAAAATGTTGAATACCATTGTGAATTTGCTTATGGATGTCAGATGGTATAACATATTCTTGACAGATTTATTAGTCACTATCTTATGATTGTTCATAGGATTCATTATAGTTTCGGTTCATTCTTCTGATTGTTCTTCACTTTCTGACTCTTTTCTGACTCGTCTGACACTTCTTGTCCTTCGTCTTCTTCCAGGAAGCCTTTATAACTTCCATCTTCAGATGGAAATGCTCTTCGTATGCTGTTATAAACACAACAGGGCAGAGGTAGTCTTTTTGAATTGCCAGTGAAATCCCATATGAATCGAAAAAATTGTCTGTATGCAACAGATCGAAGAAATCTGAAAGATGAAGGAGTATTTATTAAACATTTGGATTTTTTCATAACCAATGCAATTACAATACAAATTTCAAAATAATTATATACTACATATGCTAGGTGTATTAGCATATTGAATGCAAGCATAGGTAGACAGAGTACAACATCTAAGAAGTACTGGGCCAAAAAGTCTACTAGCTATTATTCATTTTCATAATGCATATGCTGAATGAATTCTGTCCCAATGAAATAATTGGTTCTGGATATGATTCGTATTATATTATTTGGGCTTTTGCCAGCTATTCTTATCACTGTATACATAGTATAACAAAATATTGGAAATTTTCTGTTAATGCTGGAGCCTGAAGAGACCTGAATAAAGCTCAATCAATACTTAATACTCTGATTCTTTAGCAAAGCCCTTTTCTCTAAGAATAGTATAACTCCGGTTCCCTCTTGTTTTCAGTCCCACTGCAGCGGTTTCCAGAACATACTTGTCTAGACACACAGATTCAAAGCCAGGGTGACTTGTAATACATTGAACTTGTTGATCCAGTTCATTCAGTTTGTCCATGCACCTCATGACGTCATTGCAACAAAAGCACTCTTCTTGCTTTGTCACTAGAGTTAGGCAACAATTAGAACAAGTGCACCTAGGTAAATAAAACAAAGATTGAATCAAAACAAATGTACCTATATATCCTTATAGAAATATCACGAAACTCGGATTTTCTTCATCTTAATTTGCACTTGTCTTTGAATACAAAATGTTCAAATGACAGCGACATAACCTAACACAAACAAAGAACCTCACTAGTTTGTTTTTCAAACAACTCAAGAAAGCTTAGAATATACAGATTGGCTCTTGTTTTACGCGTTCCTTAATCTTCCGATGAAAATTTGTTTGCTGCTTCTGCGTATTCTCGAAGAAGTCTTAACTTCACTTGTGATTTGTCCTTGTTTAATTAAAGTTTTAAGTGTCTTACCATTGCCTGGACTCCCCACAAAATCTTCTTAGCATTTCTTCTTCTTCGAGCTCGATTCTGAACTCAGCGATCTCTTCTTCGTTGGCAATAGGTTCGAGCTCTTCATAGTCGTATATCTCGACGCTGTTGACATTTTCCATGTTTTTAAAGCAACAGAAAGGTCGACAAGGAAAATATCGTACTCGGTCGCTGATATGAGCGTGAAAACTTTAAAAAAATCCACAGTAAACTAGCTTCTAACTTCTCTAGCTTTACAAAGAAACAAGAGGAAAGACGCCAGCGTTATGGAATAAGTAGAGTAAATGACGTCACGAGAAGACCGCTGACCGAATATAATCCTTTTGGCCGTGAGATGAAAAATTAATGGCGGCCGGTAGTAAAAACGCAAAATTTTCAAACTTCCCGTCGGAATATGAAGAAAAAATTTCTACAGGTGATTAATAGGGTAGTATGGATTATTTGGACGAAGTTTCAAGTTTGTACGAAAAGATAACAATTTTCGTCCAAGGGGCACTTTAATTGTAATTGTAAGTATTACCGGCTAAACATGCCAAAAAGGTATGAATAAGCATACATCTTAGGGGCAAATTGGTTTATGACGGAGTGGTATCCTTCAAGGCAGCTTGTCTGGCTATTTGAAGATGCTTGTTTTATAGCTTTGTTCAAACTTTCTTTTGTTAGGACCTCACAAAGTTTTTCATAAGCCTCTGATGCTGTCAAAATAAAATAAAACTATAAACTGGCATATATAACTTGGAATTATAGTTACCATCCTCACATTGTGCTTCAGGATACTAAACGTACCTTTTGTCATCCACACTTTTGGGACAGTGATCAATCCATGGTGGCATTCGTTGAAAATTTTATTGGGAAACTCCTTGTGTTTGTTTATAACATGGCACAGGAATGATTAAAATTTGGCCAGCTTTACTTCACCTAGATGTACAGGCGTTGAAATAACTGACCAATAGAAATGGGCAACGCATGCCTTTCTCCACCTGCCAATTATTTCACAGCCTTTCTCCTTGCTGAGCTTTAAAAGTTTTTTCTGTATTTCTGAATAAAAAAACAAGGTTACATAGCATTATTATAATTTAAACTGTCAAGTGCATCTTTTTTTTTTTCACTTTTTGATACACAGTTGTGACAATACTTCTTCCTTACACCAATATAGTTCAGTTTTATAACTCTAATGTTGGTTGTTTAGTAAGCTAATATCATGATGAGGAGGAGGAGGAGGAGGAGGATTTGTATTATAATAGTGATCATCATCATCATAATGTTTTGGCATGTCATTGTAACTTACTCTTAGCAATATGCCAGAGGTCAAAAAAGTGCTCAACTTTGGGTTTCCCCAGCTGTTGGCATATTTGGGGGCACTGCTCTTTCATCCATTTGGTTATTACGGAGTGTCTGTCTGTTACATATTGCTTGATAACAATTCCGGTGGTGAGGAGAAAAAGGATGGATCTTTCATGGCCAGCAAATTCCATTTCTGTGCTACTGCCAACTTCATTTGCCTGTAAACAAAAGCACAACCACAAAGTAATGAAAATTTTGTATTTTATATTCATCATTTTCTCTACATCCCTGAAATGCTGATGTTTTCCAGGGGTAGCCAGAAATTTTGTCCTGATACAAACATGTAAACCGATAAAAGTTGAATCATTGTTGTTTCCAGCTATTTAACTTAAAAGTGGGCCATGACCATATCGACCCACCCCTAAATCAACCCACACCCAAATCCATCCCTGTTTTCACAGTTACAATGTAAATTCTAGACATATGGTTTCATTTCAACATACCTGAACTAATATTATGTTGATTATGAGGCCTATTGTACAGCAAAATATGGTGTATGTGCCATACTTTGCTGAATGTCCCATACTATCATGACGGCCATCCCCAGCTAGTGTAACAGCCACCCCATTTAGTTGTTCTAGCAGACGTGCCTGGTGCTTTCTCCAGAAGCTGACAATAGCAGGGATCAGCAGATTCTTTTGGTGGTAGTAATAGGTGCACTCATTATACACAAGGACGTTGATATGCCTCAGTACCAATAAAACTTTCTTTACTGAAGCTCCAGCACATAATATCCCAAAACTTAGTAAAACGTTCCCGGCAGGAAACCTTCCAAGCAGTAGTGGCTGACTTGTCCACATGGTGCACTCTAGACAATTAGGGCATTTTGTCTCCACAATTATCATCGTCCCAGACTGTCTGGTAGTGATGGAAGGCTTTGGGTGGCGACAGATGTTGCAAAATTGGAATAGGAGAAGCAATTTTGGTAAAAAGACAATAGCTTTTGGTTCTTCTCTGCAGTTTTTTCCATCTATATCCAATCTGAAAAATTGAATGATGTAGAATTTTCCAAAAAAAATCAAATATATCAATATGTTGGGCCAGGTGTATAACTTTTTTTGTTTGCATTGAGTTATTTTTAGTCTATCAATTTTTTTGTATGCAATTACTCATAACATAAAATATTTATAGAGTTTTGCAGCATTATACTGAAAGAAAAGTTTCATGAAACTGGGAGGCACATTTAATTATTACCTTTGGTTAATATTTTCCACATCATCTACTTCTCCGTCCTTTCCTTTGGGAGAGGAGATAGGTTCATCTTCCATAGGTAAATCATGGTCACTGTCACCACATTCCAATACTCTGTTGACTTCCTCATCAATTTCTGAGTCGGAAAGCATTTCTTGATCAGAGATTACTTCTTGTTCTGATAAGAGTTCTTGGTCTGGATGCATTTCTTGACTTTCATTTGCCTCAGTTTGACAGCCTAATAAAAAAAGTTTGCATAATTGAGAAGCAGCACACAAACTGGCATTGGTGAGTGACTGTTAGCATTAAGTAAATTTTCATACCTTTAGTTTCCATTACAGGGCTCTTAGTAGCTTCAGTCAGTAAATGTATCATCCTATCCATCCTGTTCACTTTCAGTTTCAAAGATCTTACACTTGCCTTTAATTGCTGGTTCTCAGTTTTTAAATTAACAAAACTTTCACAGAAATTGTCATCCATTGATAATTCCTAGAAAAGAAACAGTTGAAATGAGAGTTGAAAATGAAGAGTGATAATATATATATATATATATATATATATATATATATATATATATATATATATATATATATATATATATATATATATATATATATATATATATATCAGACCTATGTGATGACAATGGTGAAATAACTTGGGAATATGCAAAACGTAAAGGACTTCGGGATAAAGATTTCATGAGATGGGCTGGAATAAAGCAAGCAATCCCGGCGTTATGGAAAAAACAAATAAAAGGAAAAAAGAATGTTCTCAAACAGAATCCTGATAGCTTAAAATTAGGGAATCAAAATAGGGAATTGAGTAAAATAAATACAAAGCAGCTGTACCAGTGGTTCATAGAGAAAAAATTCAAACATCCGACCTCTCAAGGTAATTTAGTAAAAAGAATAAATCAGAATGATCTTTGGGATTGGAATAGTATTTATAATAGGATATATAAGACATCCATAGATACCTATTCTCGATTTTTTCAATATAAGCTTTTAAATAATATACTGTTTCTTAATCGCGATTTACATCGTTTTCGAATTCTCGATTATTCCTCTTGTTCTTTTTGCCATATGCATCCTGAAACAGTCGACCACTTGTTTGTTGAGTGTGTGGAGTCTAAGAATCTATATTTTGAAATTCGTGATCATTTTAAAGAGTTCGGAATAAATTTGCCAGAATCCAATTTGTATAATATATTACTAGGTGTTGATGATATCGTACTTAACTATGTTCTGTTATGTTTTAAAATATTTCTTTATAAATCTAGAGATAAAGAAAAAATACCCACTTTATCCCGCTTCAAAAATGTTCTTAAACACAACAGAAAAATAGAGCATAAAATGGCCGAGTCAAAAGGTATTCTTGTAAAGCATAATAGTAAATGGAGTAAAATATCTCTAGCATTAGAATGAAGCGTCTGAATGGCTAGGGGCAGCATAGTGTTTTTTGTTTTATATATATATGTATGTGTGTATGTATGTGTGTATGTATGTATATATATATATGTTTGTATGTGTGTATGTATATATGTATATATATATATAAGAAATCTGTGAATCAGTTTTCCGTAAAATAGTGCTCAATACATCGATAGAAGTAGAGCAGAATAATATCCCTTTCCTCAACAAACTTAAAGACGACACCGAAAAGATCAAGAAAGAACCGAAACTGCTCATCGCCGCTGATAAAACAACGAACTTCTATAAACTGCAACCATCAACATACAACGATCTACTAGAACAGAACATCATAAAATCTTACAAAAAAGCACAACCTAACATCACACGAGCCATCCACGCCGAAAACAAAAATATCGCAACAAAACTGGGCATAGACGACAGAGTAGACACTACAGCTAACAAAGACGCATTCATAACACTTAAAGACCACAAGCCGAACTTCGCTAATAAACCGGCCTGCCGTCTAATCAATCCTACTAAATCCGAGATAGGCAAAATCAGCAACAGAATCCTCGACAGAATCAACAACAAAATCACGACAGCATCGAAATTCAATCAATGGAAAAACACTGCCTCCGTGATCGAGTGGTTCAAATCCATCAAAAACAAACAACAACACGGTTTTATTTGCTTTGACATCGTTGAATTCTACCCATCAATCAGCCATGACCTCCTTAACAGAGCGCTTGACTTCGCCTCAACATACGACAATATCACCAACGACGAACGAAACATCATAATTCATGCTAAGAAATCAATCCTCATACACAAGCAGCAACAATGGCAGAAGAAAGGAGACACAACATTTGACGTTACAATGGGCAGCTATGACGGCGCTGAAACATGCGAGTTAGTAGGAAGTTTTCTTCTTTCTCAACTACAGAACCTTAACATCAACGTAGGACTGTACCGAGACGACGGACTAGCCATTTCTAACGCCACACCGAGAGAAACTGAAAATATCAAGAAAGACATTTGCCGAATCTTCAACAACAACGGACTACGCATCACCATCGAAGCCAACAAGCAGATCATCAACTTCCTAGATGCTACTTTCAACCTAAACCAAAATACCTACCAGCCCTACATAAAGCCTAACACTACACTGCAGTACGTCCACCGTGAGAGCAACCATCCACCAACCACTACCAACAACATACCTGCCGGAATCAACAGACGACTGTCATCCCTTTCATCCGACAAAGCATCCTTCGGCCAAGCTGCCCCTCCATATCAAAAAGCACTTGACGAAAGCGGATACCAGTACATCCTAAACTACGAACCAACCGCGACCACAAAACGCAAAAACAGACAACGAAACGGCATACTCTGGTACAACCCCCCATTTAGCAAAAATGTCAGCACCAATATCGGACAGAGATTGCTTGGCCTAGTTGATAAACATTTTCCTAGAGGCCATAATCTTAGGAAAGTCTTTAATCGTAACACCATCAAGATCAGTTACAGCTGCATGAACAATGCCAAACAAATCATTGACAATCACAACAAGCGCATTTTACATCCACCGAGAGACGACAACGACACCGCAAACAACACAAAGGACAAGAAAACATGCAACTGCCGACAAAAGAACAATTGCCCGCTTAATGGCAACTGCCTCCAATCATCAGTTGTATACCAAGCCACCGTCACAAGAAAAGACAACAACACTACCGCAACATACATAGGACTCACAGAAAACGACTTCAAAACAAGATACAGAAACCACACCGCCTCATTCCGCCACGAACAACATAAAAACTCGACTGAACTCAGCAAATACATCTGGACTCTCAAGAACGGTAATATCAGCTACTCCATTTTATGGCGCGTCCTATCTTCAAGCTCCGCCTACAACAGCTCCAGCAAAAGATGTAACCTTTGTCTTAAAGAAAAGTTTCTAATAATTTATCGACCGGAACTCTCATCATTAAATAAGCGCAACGAACTTGTATCTTCATGCCGCCACAGAAACAAAGCATTATTACGCAACAGCTAAACTACATCCACTAATTAATTATGTATACTTTTTCTATATAAATGATAGTAACGAATATTCTTATCATTAAATCCCCTGAAGAGTGAAGTAATTCACGAAACAGGCTTGTCGGGAAAAATTTTGTCTTGACTTTTTCTTCTCAAACAAATATATATATATATACGTGTGTGTGTATGTATGTTTATATGTATGTATGTATGTATGTATATATATATGTATATATGTGTATGTGTGTGTGTGTATATATGTATATGTATGTATGTATATAATATATGTATATATAATATTTTTGTATAAGGCATTAAAATTGTTTTACGATTAAAAAACGTATGTTATAAAAAGTGCTAAAAGGTAACAATGATAGAAAGCATTCCGTTCTTTTGTTTTATAGTTTGACTCTTTGTCTCCATTTGTAAGACTAGGTTTCACAGGACTTTTCAAGTAAAATCATTTTATCTATAATAAATTGTGTAGAGTAAATTAAACAAAATAGAACCATAGCTATGTGGAGGAGGTCGGTGTATGTAAAAAAAAAAAAAAATAAATAAATAAAATAGAACCATAGTTATTTATAGTTATGTGGAGGAGGTCGGTGTATGTAAAAAATAAAAAATAAAAAATAAATAAATAAATAAAAAATAAAATAAAATAATATATATATATATATATATATATATATATATATATATATATATATATATATATCTCAATTTAGAGAGATTTAATGTTATCTAACTGCATAATTCTATGACTGATTTTACATCAACTAGCTAATACCTCAGGGACATCTTGATCTGCTGAGCTTTCTTCAGGTTGTTGACTTTCTGAGGTAGATGTTTGTTGAGCCTGTTGACTTTCTGAGGTAGAGGTTTGTTGAGCCTGTTGAATTTCTTGGCTAGAGGTTTGTTGAGCCTGTTGACTTTCTGAGGTAGAGGTTTGTTGAGCCTGTTGACTTTCTGAGGTAGAGGTTTGTTGAGCCTGTTGAATTTCTTGGCTAGAGGTTTGTTGAGCCTGTTGACTTTCTGAGGTAGAGGTTTGTTGAGCCTGTTGACTTTCTGAGGTAGAGCTTTCTTCAGGTTGTTGACTTTCTGAGGTAGAGGTTTGTTGAGCCTGTTGAATTTCTTGGCTAGAGGTTTGAAGCTCAAGCCTGCTGACTTCCTGGGGTAGAGGTTTGTGGAGCCTGTTTAGCTTGTTCTCGACTTTGTTCTCCAACAGTTAGAATACTTTTGAGCTCCTACAAGAATTTGGGAGTTGATTATCATGTCTTTTTTAATACATAGTTAGCTCTTTAAACATTTCCAGGCAGTAAATGTGATGAATATAATTTTACATAGACTGTGAATACCTCAGCCACATCAACATCAAATTGAGATTGTTGACTTGATGCCTGCAACCCTGAGTTGTCCTGTGCCACTTCATCGCTGCTTTCTTGTACCGTTTCAGTCAGAATATTTTTGAGAGCCTACAGGGAAAACCCACAAAATGTCAAAAATTAATTCAGACATAACTAGCGTTCAGTTCATTTTGCTGTTGATGGTCTTTGTATAAAGACCGAAATATTCTAAGTCAATAAATAACAAAATCATGACAAATCTTCTCGTATTTTTGTTCATAATTCATACATGTTTTCAAATTATCTAAGCTCACATTGCCGTTGAGATAAGAATTTATCTATTTCACATGGGCGCCACAAATAAAGAGACTGTGACAATTAAGTTATATTATTGGTTATTCAGGTGGAAAGTCATCCTAATTATATTTTTCTATAAATCGTCAATTACATCGCATATTGTAGAGAAAAGCATAAAGATAACAATTTACTCATCACATTTTACCCACCTGACGGCGACTTCGACCACTGCGAATTTCGCGCGATGGCTCTTTCCAAATTGTTGGAATCGATCCCGGCAGCAATCTCCGTTGAGTTCCACTTTGGTGAATGGCTTTTATAAAGTATTCGTCGTCAAAATGCTTCGAGCAGACCACGAATCTACCCGTGGGGTTGAAATTTTTTCGACGCAAACGCACGAACCTCTTCCATTTGTCGTACTCGGTCTTCTTATGCGGACAATGATGCAACGATATTCCGGAATTTCTGTTCGAAGTGTTGCTGCATCCGAAGACAACACAACGGTTTGAAGGCATACTTACTAGTATTTAAAACCTTTTTCATTCAAACGTAAAACTAAAACTAAGAAGACTTTTTCAGCTGTTTGTTGAAGTTTGCATATAGATTAGCCACGAGTGTTGTGGGTTAAGTTGAGTAAATGACGTCATGACCCAAACTCGACCCAGTCCTCTAGAGAAGATACATGATTACAAAAAATAATGGCGGACTCTCAGAAAATCGCAATTTTATTCATTTCTCGTCGATAAATGATCAAAAGAAATTTAACAAGCTATTATTGGAGCAGTATTTGATCAAAATATAGCGTAATATTTGGATTATCCAGACTTTCAACAATTCGGGCGTTTTCGTCCAAGTGCTCCTTTAAGAAATGAGTAAGTGTTTTATCAGGCCGTGATTTGAATGGTTGCAGAATTAGTAGAATTTAAGTTTTTTGAACACTGTGTGTTCTTATTTTTGAGGAAATCAATGACATATTGTAGCTAATGTGTTCTTATTATTCATTCTAATTGTAAATGATAGGTTGTGCTTGTGGGTTTACTGTAGTTGATGGCAATGTTAAACAAATCAAATTTTTGAACTACATTTCACTAGTGAATTTTTACATATGTTTATATATTAAGATAAGTTCAGAGTATTGAAGTCAATAACTCATGGAGAACTTTTTCCCCTATTTTTTAAAGATTTCAATTTGGATGAATTCAGTATACTTTATTTCAGAATATTTATATTTATGTCACATTTTGATAAATTTTTGACATGTAATTTCAGAATATTTAAAAATGAAAATTATTCAAGTTTTTGGTTTTCTTTTGTAGTGCATGTTCAATTGTAGGTAAATATTCAGCAGTGAGAGCTTAACCCCTGGGTTTTCTCAGTCTATTTACAGGGTTTTCCCAGTCTATTTACAGGGTTTTCCCAGGTTAATTACAGGGTTTTCCCAAGTTATTTACAGGGTTTTCTCAGTCTATTTACAGGGTTTTCCCGGGTTATTTAGAGGGTTTTCCCAGGCTATTTACAGGGTTTTCCCAGGCTATTTACAGGGTTTTCCCAGGCTATTTACAGGGATTTCCCAGGCTATTTACAGGATTTTCCCAGGTTATTTACAGGGATTTCCCAGGCTACTTACAGGTTTTTCCCAGGTTATTTACAGGGTTTTCTCAGTCTATTTACAGGGTGTTCCCAGGTTATTTACAGGGTTTTCCCAGGCTTTTAACAGGGTTTTCCCAGGCTATTTACAGAGTTTTCTATGGCTATTTACAGGGTTTTCCCAGGCTATTTACAGGGTTTTCCCAGGTTATTTACAGGGTTTCTCAAGCTAATTACTGGGTTTTCTAGGGTATTTACAGGATAATTTACATGATTTTTACACACAAAAAAAAAATTTACAAAGATTGTAAAAGTACTATTTTCATGTAAATTCGATTTACTGTATATTTACGGAAACTTTACATAAAATTTACACACTCTGTAAATTAATTAACTTTTCCAGTGCAAAATGAAGAATTTCTTAGTAAATTGGCGTTTGTAAATGTTTTTGAATATTTTTTAGCTTTTTAAAGTGAAAGTCTAGGTCTTTATGCAATAACATCTCTCAACAACACAAATTTAAGGCTCATTTTTATAATCATACTTGCTCGAACAGCTTAACAAACAGATGAATATTTGGTGTAAATTTATATTTCATTCAATAATTAAGTAAATTATCTGTAGAAAGATATAAAATTATTGGATGAAAGTCTTCATTGTTTTGCCCATGGGACCCCGGGATAGGAGGCGAACAAAGCTGCATTTTTCTTGAACGAAAAGCATACGACAATTGGTTGAAAACAACCGAATTCTTAAAGATTTACAAAGCTATTTACAAATAACTGCTAAATAGCACGTAGTTATTTGTTTGCACAATACCTGTTTGAATAATACCTTTCCAAGGACTGGTATTACTGTGATAGGACGATAATTTTCTATCGAGGTGTAACGACTTTATTTATTCCACACAACTTTTAGGAATAGTCTTGTCGTCGTGAAGGGGTTGTCTTCCTTTTCGAACTACTTCCAAGCTCAACTCCAAGAATTCACGCCCAACCCAACTCTTAAATAGGCATAGGAAATCCCTCGGGAACCTAATAACAATAACACCCCCGCACACTCATCTTACACCAGGGGCAGGGGGTTTACGGCTGTGGTGTTTGTGAATTCCTCAGGACCGGGACAGTGCAAGTCGAAGTTGCTATTCAGTTTACCCCTTTCTGCTGATGTGAATCAATAATCCATTCTGAATTTGTCATCCAGGCCGGTTTTCTGCGTTGTCGTCTTGTCCCTTGTTTCGGCTTAGGGTTTCTCTTGTCCTCGATATCATGTTCTGTAGGCATTAAGTCAATTGCTGGGCAAGGTAAGAGGTGATTTCGATGCAGCGTCCTCGTACGCCCTTTTCCATCTTCAGGCTGAACGCAATAGACTGGTATATCTGGATTAGGCATGGAAACGACTAGGTAAATCTTGTCTTCCCAATAGTTATCAAGTTTCCCGCGTGGGGTCAGGTTTCTCACTAAGACTCTATCACTGGGCTCGATTCTATTTAATCTTGGCTTACGGTCGTACATGGACGTCTTGTTGCGCTTAGAAGCAAGATTTGAATTGCGACTGGCTAAATCATACGCATGCCTTAAGCGCTGTCGTAGGTCGTTGATGAATTTGGATGTACCTTCTCGACTACCACTTTCATTCGGATTCAGGCCTAGGAAGACGTCTATGGCTAGTCTTGGATGTCGACCGAACATCAAGAAGAATGGGGACTGGCCAGTTGCATCGTGCTTTGTTGCATTATACGCATGTACTACCGGTGCTACAGAATCTTTCCAGCTTCTCTTCTCTTCCTCTCCAAGTGTACCAAGCATGTGCAGCAGTGTTCTATTGAATCTTTCACACATTCCATTGCCCATGGGATGGTAGGGAGTAGTTCTTGATTTGGTTACGTTGTCCAACTAACATAATTCCTTGATAATTTGAGACTCAAAATTTCTCCCTTGATCACTGTGAAGTTTCTCTGGAAAGCCGTAGTGGACAATAAAATTGTAAAATAAAACACGAGCTGTAGTTTTGGCAGTTTGATTTAACGTTGGTATAGCCTGTGCTGTGTGGTAAAGTGATCAGTAACGACTAAGATGTTTTCGTAGCCGCCGGTTGATTTGTCCAGCTTGAGGTAGTCTATGCATACTAATTCCATTGGCGCAGAGGACATAATTGGTACTAGAGAAGAAACCTGCTGTGGTTGTGGAGATCTGCGAATAACACAAGCTTTACAGGATTTGACCATCTGCGCTATCTCTTTCGACATCCCTAGCCAAAAGAATCTTGACCTCGCTACCTCGAGAGTTCGTTCGACACCAAAGTGTCCCATATCGTCATGGATACCCTTAAAGGCTTTGCCTTTTAAAACGTCTGGGAATACCAACTGAAGGGCAACGTGTGAGCGGTTGTCGTCTTTACGATAACGGTACAAAACTCCTCGAACCAAGCGAAGTCGATCCCATTCCATAAGGAACTGTAACACTCCTTTCCTCATTTCTAGTGTCATTCCTGTTTGGCCTCTTGTCACGCTTGAAATACACAATAACTTTTCCAACCCAAGGGTCTTCTTCTTGATAGGATCTTAGCTCCTCGACTGGTAGCGACGGTCAAACGGATTCATCTCCAATTCCACAAGTTTCCATAGCAGCGTCAACCCCAACTTCACTATTGCAAAACGTTTCAAAAAGAGTGGCTTTACCTTCTTCTTCTTTTTTTTTTTTTTTTTTTTTTTGCTCGCTTTTGTCATTGTGCTCGAGAAGGCTAAAAAGGCTTCTTTCGTTACAATTTGGTCTTTTTGTGAGTCCTCATCATTAGGCTTTCGATACAGCGCGTCTGCATCCTGATTTCA
>NW_028292573.1:12455464-12533584 GCF_029948245.1 Actinia tenebrosa | reverse complement strand
GTACGGTGGGGGGAGTGGGGGGAAAATAAGTTTAAAAAATGAAGGAGATATGGCCATTTTTTTAATATTCATAACACTCACCTTAAAGGACGACGAAGCCATCAAGGATCACGAAATCCGTGGGTATTTATAGGGAATATCAATGAAATCCTCATAATCCACAAAGTTAGCTGGTTCAAAGCATTTCCTTAGTACTGTGACTGTTTTCTCTTGAGCGTGTTGGCTGTGTGCTATTTGTATGGTCCTTGTATTGTGTGTGTTGTTGGAGAACGGAGGAAAGAGGTGAGACCATAAACTTTGAAAATTCCAGGGAACGAGGGATTGGTATTTTTAAAAATGCAAGTGCACGACATCGAAGGACATACAGTAATATATAATAATTCTGGGTTTGCAGTTTTTCCCCGAAGAAATAAGATTAGAAAAACAAAAGATCTGCATATTAAGCCAACCAAAATGGCGGGCCATAACGTCCATTTAAAATGGTATTTTAGTATCAGCCATAAGTGACAGTTAAGGAGTCAGAGAATAAATCCGCAAAGAAAACCAAGGCATCGGCTGAAGGTGTGGGTTTGCTAAGACGTTAGGGGAAAGGTAAAGATAATAGATATGGAAATACTTTTTTTTTAAAACTTTTTTAACTGACCATAAAAATCTAGGTATCTACTGTAAATACAAAAGGGACGATTTAATTTACTGCGATGTTTCGATACTCTTTGAACTCGGTGGTATTTACCAGCCGCACGCTGACAATTTGTTTTGCGGAAATCAGTCGGTAACGAACACTAAACCGTTGAGGAAAGTAGCCATGATTATCCGGCGAAGACCGGTTTGACCGCAGTGTTATTGCCGCATTTTATATTTCATCAGCATATTTTCGATATTTTTTGATGTCCAGTCAAGTCAGAGCCACACCAAACAACGTATTCTGAACTGCAGACTTTAAAACAAGGTGCACAACCGCACATAAGAAGCGAAACCCGTCCCTCCCAGCCAAGCGAGTGATGCTGTCATCATAGGAAAGAAACACAAAAAACATGAAACTTATATTAGAATTATAATTTCAAGTGACTATAAGCTTATTTCTTCTTTGAATTCCCACTAGACAAACACTAAATTCTTCTTTATATCGTTAATATTAACAGAATTACGTGAAGCTTTTACGTGACTGGCCAAAAGGTTTAAGTTTACCTTAAAACACTTGGATTGATTGATTACTTATGTCCATGATCCCAAAATGTTATTTGGAAAATACCATATTTTCCCTTTCATGAATAGCTTTCGACTCAATGTCGTTTATGATTCGTTATGAGTCATTATTAGGTGCTTCTTGATCAAGTCAAAGGGTTAAAGATCCAGAGAAAATCTACCCAAGTCAACAGAAGCTTTGGGCATTTTCCAGCGTACGGCTACTAGGTGGGTTAATTAATAACAGCATACCCATGCATAGATGATTAAGGGTGTAAGATGTGGACCCTTTGTTTTGGATGGAAAATACACACTTTATTTGCACTGTTATAGCTTGTTAGGAGAATACGTTACTACTAAGGCCCTTATGGGGTCCAAATTGATAAGAGATTAAGTCGTTAGGAGGTTGAGACGGGCCTTGGCAATGTAATACTATCAGTTAACCGTATATTTTATGGTTGCAATGCTACATGAAGACCTGCTTGCCGGCTGGGCTAAGCTTATATCGCATTTTTAGACTAGCCGGTGTCATAGCGCATTGAGAGTAATTCAGTCTTTTCTTAGAGTTGGTATCCCTATCTGAACAAATTGAGTTCCCTATGGTGACAACCGGCATGACAAAGAATCATAACTCCCTAGAGGATGATCTGAATTAATCAGTGGTTGTATCCATGTCTAATCTTTAAGGTGGCATAATATTTTGGGCAGCATGACAAATGAAAAGTATAGTACTGACATTTATAAACCTCGTTGGGGGAAGTATATTCTTGCTTTTCATTAGAAACGAACCAGCTATAAAAAGCCTACAATCACTACAAATGAAAAGGTAAAAAAAAAAAAGACGGACAATTAATTTCACATAATCATGGCTCTTGTATTCTTAACTTGTACAATGAGAAAGCGTTAGGGTATAAATTAGTACAAGGTATGATAGAATGGCAACAAAAACGGCCATACATCCCATGTATTCTGTAAGGATCCGAAAAATGAAAATGGTGATTTTTCAGTATTTTGTTCTTTTCACTTCCGACACAAAGTACGAAATAGCAACTAACGCAAGAAGCAAAACAAAAAAAAACGAGAGAGGAACGAGGAAAGCATCCGGTCAACAACAGCACGTAAATAGTCATAACTTGTTAAATATCACAAAGTCAAGGTCAAGTGAGGTCAAAGATATGCAACGTAGTAACAAATATATACATGTATAAAAGTCGGGCTTCGTGGGTTCTTTGTATAAATTCTTGGAAGCTAATTCTATATTTGTTTTTTTTTTTCCTTCCATTTATTTGAAACGAACCCGATGTGCCTTTTTCAATATTAACGGGATGGTTTGTTACTTCGCGAAATATGGTATATAACTAGCCTAACAGTGATGTGTCAGAATAATAAACTATATGTTCACACCTTATATATAAGGTCCGTTGGAATGTAGGGGCGGTGTATATAAAATGTGGCCCACGTTTGTTTCTCACTAAGATGCCTATTTGGAATCAGGTAAGATATATCATTCCTACAAAATAAAAATTTGTATTCATATATTCCTTCCCTCATAAATAAAAAGAAACTAACATTATTGGGTGTAACGATCTACTTTTACGAAAGTAAAAGTCGACTTACTACTCTTGCCAAACGCGAATTGAAAAATGAAAACAGGAAATGCACACATTGTTGCAAATAAGGTAATCGAACGTGGTTTTTTAAATTGATCTTATTGTCCGCAAATGCTTTGGACATTCAAATTAGAATAGAATAGACTAATGAATAGCATATATAGCAATACTTCACTATGTACATTTAATTTTACGCGATTCGTGTTAGTTATACGCAACAGCGATTGTTATATTTTTGAATGGTTTGGTTCTTGTTATTGTTTGTGCTTCGTTATTTTTGTACAGTTTTGTATTTTACTTTATGGCCTATAGCATATAATTGCTTCACATAAATTGACAGTGTAGTTTGGCATTATTTTTTTACATAGCATCGGCTTTCAAAAGGTATCGTTTGAAGGTTAAAGTCGAGAACTGCCCCACACCAACAGGGAATCTGAGTTTTCATTGTGTCCAGGGATACGTAAACTGACAAGACTGGCATGGAGCACTATAGTTTTTCTCTATGGAAGACTAGCATCTTTAAGGTTTAATGAAAAACGGCTTATGGGGATGTTTCAATTTTATCGTGATAATCATGTGCTAGCAGTACAATTTGTAAATCGACATTAACAATGCATACATTATTTGCGTCATTTTTAAATTAGCTTCATCTAAGCACAACTATAAAAACAGGTCTGTGCAAGAGCCCACTACACTTTTTACTCCCCGGTATGGACATAATTTCCTTCGTCATTGTTCATTATTGTTATGAATGTGTGGTTGAGACTGCCATCTAGGGTGGGTTGACCACCAGCACCATACAATGAGGCTTTCATTGATCTTGGCTCAGTGCAGCAACGCCTCCTACTTTGCTGCCTGTGCGTTACTCTCCCTTCTGGAAATAAAATCTCTAGACAACCAGATACAAAAACATTGCACCTTGGCCTCGTTTTAGGTCCCATGTCACGACAGATTGCCGTGATAATGCATTGACAGTATTTACGCAAAAAATAATGAAAATACTGAGAGAATTTAGTAGCTTAAATATTTGACAGGAATGTGAAAGACGATTATTGGGCTGTAGAAAAAGGACATGTGTGTTTTACAAGCATCATTCTTGACCATTAGGACAAAATATATTAAAATTGGCACCATGTGTGGTTGACATACAAACGATATTCTGAATAAAAGCTAATTTATTTTGTCATCAATAGGCAGTAAGTGGGATAACAGACAAAACACAGCAGCAGTGATGGTTTATTTAACAGACAATGAAGTATGGATAACTGAAAAACGTACCTGTATTATAGGGGCCCCAACAGCGCCATTATCAAGCAACAATTATTACCGTAACCTCAATCATCGGTTTCTCGCCGGAACTTATCCCCAAAGGAGAAAAAAAAAAAACGATGTTTCTTCGAAGGTCCGTCATCATCAATACCACACTAGTAAAAGTTGTACAGAACCTTGCAACACGAAGCCATTTGCCGCCAGTACTCAACGTATCTTCAATAGGCTTTGTAAAGGCAACATACAGAGTAACATTCAGAGAACATTGAGGTCAGGGACCAACACTCGGTGCGGCTCTCAGCATTCATCAATATGCAGCACCATAATGAGGAGCTAAAAAAAGTAACTACGCTAGGGGCCAATATTCCAATATCTCCCCAGAAGCGCAACACATTGGTGAATAATTTTTTCATAGAGAATCGAAATACCATGTAGTGTGGACCGATTTATCATTTTACCAAACAGTCAACCAAGCTTGTCGCCTTGTCTTTGGGCCGTCTTAGAATAAATAACAAGGTTTAGGGTACTCCAATTCAGTAAGACAATTGCTATTGTACTCAATGTTCCATAGATGTCATGTTTTGGTGTGTTGCAACTGCAAACCGAGTAATCTGCCTGAGATACTATTTGCAGTTGATGTCTTGGTGAGAGCAGATTTTGTGGCAAGCATTCAGGCAACATCTGTAGAATAGTTAGTACACAAACCAAAAACCCCGGTTTTGAATGGAATGTGATGAAGAGGAGCAGATCAAGGCATACGATTAGACTTCTGTTTGTATTCGAATGCTCTTTGACTCGCTTGTCTTCATTGTTTATCCTGCTTTTGTTTTTCCACATATAGCATTTTATTGAATATCCTTATCAGCACGCCAATAAACACATAGCTGCACTGATACCATGCTAATAGGAAATTTGCATAAGCGTCCTGACTTTATACTGTCGATGCAGTTTCAGAGGATGCATCTGTTAGGACTATTCAGTTGAAGAAGCTTTTGCATACTTCCTCAGTGGTGCGAACACCCGGGGCCAATTTGATGTAGGAAAATGAATAAAAGTAGACGAAAAATCTGGTAAAACCCATAAATGATATTTAAGTCTGTTTGCAGGGCGAGAAAGAAATGTCCGGTATAGTAGTACGTGCCAATAGGAACAAGGAGGGAGTAGACATTACTTAGACTTCGGGTGGGGTAAAGTTTTTTTAATCAGGAGGAAGGAGGCGGGGGGGGGGGGGGAGACGGGAATGGTCGGACATGGGGAGCGCCGTCGAGAACTAAGTGGGCGCCGATCTGGTGGCTTACATTGACGCGGGTCGGGAGGGGCGGGGGGAGGGAGTTGGGGCCAGTGCCCGGGTAAAAAGGGGAGGGCGGGGAGCGGCGCGGGGGAGAAAAGGAAGGGAGGGGTGGGGGAAGGGGACGGGGGGGGAAGGGGGGAGGGGAGGAGAATGGGTCGCGAGAGAGGGGGGGGATAGAGGTAGGGGTAGCGAGGGTAGGAGGAAGAGGAGAAAAGAGACGTCAAGAGGGGGGGGGGGGGGTAAAATAGAGGGGACGGGGCGGGCATAGGTGGCTGGGGGTGTGAAGTAGAAACGGCGTAAAGAGAAACGCGGATCAATCTTTTCTCTTCATGAAGTGACTGGAATTACATCCGGGGGTGGGGCTAAGGTGTGCCGTGAAGGCCTGGGCCAGGGGGGGTGGGGTGCCCGGGGTGGTGAGGGGAAACAGGGGGAGACGGAAGGGGGGGGGGTGAGGGGGTGGGGGGGGGTGAAGGGGGAGAGGACTAAGGGGGGGGTGGGGGGAAAGGGAAAGGAAGGGAAAAGAGAACGAGGGATAAAGAGCGAAAGACAAGAGGGGTATGGGGGGGGAATGGGAAGGGGGGGGGTGGGAGGAGGGGAGGCATGCGGACGAGAGGTAGGAATGAAGGGGTAAGAGAGGGGGACGGGGGGAGATCGGTGGAAAGATGATAGTCAATTTGAGGGCTATGTCGTTTGAGAGGGGAGACCCGAGGTACAGGGGGTTTATCGGTTCTGTCATGCGGGGGGGGGTGGACGGGGTAAGAAAAGAAAGAAAAGGAGGAGGGTGAAAAGGAGGTAAAATATGGGACACGGAGCGGGGCCGGTTTGTTGGGGAGTGTGGGGGGCAGGGATGGGGCGGAGCGACCTGTCCGGGGATGGGAATCGGGAAGCCTAGATAGCGGGGGGGAGCCTGGGGGGGCACTCGGCGGGGGACGGGATAGGACACTTTTTTAGACCGATCACAGGAGTGAAGAAGGTGCTGCGGTGGCCACTTGGGGGGAGGTGAGGCCCCAGGAAGACGGGGAAGAGGGGGGAGTAGGGGAAAGCAAGAGGTGGAGGTCCGACGTAGGGGGGGGGTGGAGTGGTTTAAGAACTAGAGGGAAGGGAAGGCTCAGGTAACCGGGGAAGAGGGGGGGGGGGAAGAGGTGTTAGGGCCGTAGCCGCGGCGGGGGGGAAAGTGGCCCCTGTGGGCTCGGGGGGCGCAGAGTCGTAGGGAGGGGGGGGGTACGGGTGGCGATTTATATAGGATTGTATTCGCTGGGGAGTGGGGGGGCCGCGGGGCAAGGGGAGGGGGGAAGGTGGAGGGTGCCGGTTAGTTATGACGGTTTTTTCTGTTGCGTGTTCGAAATTTTTCGATCTTATAACTTGCACTGTAGAATGCTCAGATCTTGTGAAGATGTTCATATCTTTCATACAATATTTCCTTTGCGTTCCCAAAGCCGAGTAAGAAACCTACGATCTAATGGGATGCTGTCGTTCGAGCCATTTATATCCCTTAGTGCATGATCGTACAAGTCCAAATCGTCCAAACTATAGTAAGCCTCATACATTTACAGCACGGAAGTTAGCAAAGTCCTTTGGAGTAAGTGCCTGGATGAAATAGTAAAATTCTAGATTAAATATTAAGAATACGCGCAAGAAAACCGCGCAAATGCATTGCAGCTATACAAGAGTATCACATATTTTTTGTAATTTGGTATTGAACGTTTTTTGAAGAAATGTTACCATTTGGAACGACAGTTTGGCTCTGATTCCGATTTTTTCCAGGAGCTATCTCAGCTTGACATAGGAACCAGAAGAACATGTTTGCACCCAAGCCATATGGAAACTTTGTTGCCTGTATAACCTAGTTCATCTTGATAAACCGCCTAAGAATAGATTGAAAGTAACATCTGGTAAATACTCATTTTAAGAGTTTTTCACAAAAGTTACCGGAGCTTAAATGTCATAAAGGTTATTAGCAGAAGACTAAGCTTGGGAGTTCGGTCGGGGGGGGAAAGGAGGGAGAGAGGGGGGGGGGAGGAGGCTAGGGAATCCGTATAGGGACGGGGGCTAGAAGGACTTATCTAGAAAGGGGAGATGGGGGGAGGGTGTTGGGGGGGGCAATCGGAGGGGGTTGGGGGGCGCTCGGGCGCGCGGCGCGGGGGTGGGGGGGGGGGAGCTGGCGCCCCGCCGCGGAAGAAGCAACGAACGAAATGGTCCCCCGTAGTAGGAAGAGGGCGCGTGGAGCGGGGGGTCAAGGTCAGTCGTGGTAAGGTTGGTCTTTCCTTGAGATTGCGTAACGTCTCACATCTTTTCATAGTAAGAAACAAAGTACTAGCTGGCAGGTATGTCTGAATATGGCGGTCGATATGACAACCCCAAGCTTTTGAGAGCTTGCATCTCCCGTATTCGTTTTATCAGACGATTTGTTATTAAAAGTTTGACAGGACGTGAACCTTAACGTTAAGCTTTAGCTGACTTTTGTGGTTGGTGGGAGGTGGGGGGGAGCGGGATGGGGGAAAAGCTCTTATTCTTAAAATCATTAAATGGATTTGACTCTGATTGGAAATAAACATACTCCCTAAAGTAAGGACTGGTTCCGGATAGTAATACTATCATAGCTATTCGGTTGTGTTATACTATACTGTTATACGCACATTTTTCGGATATAAATTGTACATTCTTGATACATCCGATTTGAGAAATTCAATTACCTGTAGGACACGCGTAGCACTTTTTTTCGTTCTCTGCCGTGAAGCTTCCTCTCCTGCATGTCTTGCAGCTGGTATAAAGTCAAACTCTTCGCAAATGTATCCAGCTGTGTCCATAAAATCGCTCGAAGGCATGAAAAGGTCGGTTAATACAATGCTTGCATCTGTAGTCTGAGGACTAAAAAGGATTTGGAATAATATATGACACGTGACCATTAAGGGTAGTCCATTAATCACTATGATTTTTGGTCCTATCAGTTTGCTAGCTAGTATAAAAATAATTTGATTGCTGATTGGTTAGTGGATGTGGCATGATTTGAAAAAGATGCTGAATGAGTTTTTTAGGCACATTTTTGGCTTAAAATTTTAGTTTGTTTCATGTTGCTTCAATCAACTGTAAAACAATGATAGCAAGGTACTGGTATTTATAATGTCATTATCAGGATACCGCTGCCAGAGAAGAATAAACCACTTAGCGCCAATCAAGTGCCTCGCCATCCACGTTATTGTCCTCACTTCAATTCCACAGTTCCCTATTCACTTTCATCATACTTCTGAAGAAGGCTATTAGCATAGCCGAAACGTCAAGTCATGTTTCTTTGACGAGTGTAATCCGTTAAAATATTTTTCAATGTATCATCATTTTGCGAAAACCTCAACAGTATTAACTTTTTTGAACTCTTTTCAATAGTCCATTCACATATTACATACACTAGATACGCAACTTGAGTCTTTGCTGGCCAAATCTTAAGTGGAACTGCTATTTGCGTGTCGAACAGATTGCTAAAAGAGATGAAATAATATTGTCAATAATAATAATAACAATAATAATAATAACAATAATAATAATAATAATAATAACAATAATAATAATAATAATAATAATAATAATAATAACAATTATAATAATAATAATAATAGTAATAATAATAAACTGCTTTATTGTTACAATTGCTAAGTATATATATCTATACAGTGTAAATGAAGACAAAATATTAATTTTAGAAAAGATTGTGTACTCTAGGTTACCCATAAAGTGATTATTCAGCTTAAATGGTTACTGGCTGTAGATGTGTACTATTTTCTACCCATATAGGGGTCAAATCGTCATAATCAGGAATATTGCAAGAATTGCGTAAAAAAGTTGGTTTTTGTTGGTCGGACATTTTTTGCGGTGGCCACCATGAAATGTCGATCGTATGAATCTTAATATGGATCACAATAAATTAGATTTAAATTCTTACACAAATCTGAGGTTTTGTAGCCCGTGGAATGCTTCTTCTTCAATTACGTTGATTGGATTACCCGCTAAAGTTCTAAAGATATCAACATATCGAAATTGTTTTGAGGCATCTAATAAGTTTATCCACTAAAAACACAACAAAAATGTTTGGTAGTCTTTAAAGCATAAACAATTTGTGGATGAGGTTGAACGTGAACATATTGTAAATTATCAAGACCAAGGCCATATTTTTTATTTTCTTTACTCACATAAAAAGAATGGTATTTGTCCCTCCATTGGAGAACATGTAATTGGTTATATGAGTGAAGTTGTTTTGTCTAGAAATCTAAGAAGTAAAAATCGCTTTAGAAAAAAAAAATGTTTTTAGTGTGTACAGTAACGTTAGCTTAATGTGCAAAACAATCAATTAAAATCTAAATATTATATTAAAATTATAAAAAATGACTACTAATGCATAATTGGATGTTTAAGACTTCGTCCTGCGAGTAGAAATAGGAACAGACTTATCCATGCAGAGTAGGGGGACTCGAACATGAAGCAGCCAGATTACATTATTAACTTACATAGCCAGATCATCTAGCATGATTCAGTATAACAGAAGGACTAGAGGTTGGCGTGAGCTAAACTGGGTTTTACTCTTCTGAAAATCTTATTATCATCAACCGGCATCATCATCATCATCAACATTACCATTATCATTATCGTCATCATCAGCTATCAACATCATAATCAACATTCATCATCATCATGCATCATCAGCATCATACATCATCACCATCATCATCAACATACATCATCATCATCCACATCCTCATCATTATCATCATCATTATGCATCATCAACATCATACATCATCACCATCTCCATCATCAACATACATCATCATCATCCTCATCATTATCATCATCATTATTATTGATACTCCTTTTACTGCTTACACCAGCGTTAAAAGTCTTTTGTTTCTGAAATTTATGTTGGACAGTTTATTAATCTTGTTGCTGGACAAAAACCTGTCAGAAAAGGAAATATTGATTATTTTCGATTACTAATTCATCTATTGAATATTTGCAATCCCTATTATTAGAGTCATTTTACTTGGCTCTTGGAAATAGTAAGCATAATACATAATAATACTATATGACCATTGCTTTTTTTTTATTTACTTTGACACCTTTGACAAATAGCCACTATTTGTACAACTTTAAAAACTCATGAATAATTAATACGATTTTGGAGCGACCATACAATAAATACAAAAGCAAAATAATCTTGCAGATCGTGTTTAATTACGCGTTAAAACCACTTGGATACGCCTCGTGCTTTTGATGTGAGGTACGCTTGTAATTGAAGGTGGGAGGCTTATAAATAAAAGTGTGTATATGCTTTCGTACACCAGCTGGCTTTTTTGCCAACGACTGTTAAATGTTGCTTTGTAAATATTACAGTCGCTCAGCGGATTAGTTCGCACTACCCTGGGTGACTTTTACCAATATTATTTAATGATTTATTATATTTGTAATTTTTTTTTTTTTTTCTCTGTGGTAAATAGACTCTATTACATAACCAGGGAGTTTATAACGTACCTAGATTTTTACGGCATGTATTTATTTTCATTATAAATACCTCTTAACTTAATAGAATAGAATAGAAACTTTATTTTCAAAGAACATACGTTGATGATTTTAATAGATAATATAATAAAGACAAAATAATACTTATAGAAACAAATCAATTACATTTCATAAAAACAATTACTATTAAAAAGAGATCTATTAATAAAACTTCTTTTAAAACGCTCAGTTCTAATATGCAGTAAAATGTACGGATGCCCCCTATCTCTTACAGCTGTAGTTTTTAAACTTACAGGTTATATAAGGAAGAGATATTCGTCATATCTGTGGTATCACTCAGGTCATTATACTGCAACGTTCTTGAATTATAAAAGGCGAAATTACACTGTCAATAGGCATAGTATATGACGCAAATATTATCACACAAAATCAGTGATTTACAATTAATCATTTTAACTTACAAAAACCAAAGATATTTGTTTTGACTGACCAAATCCTTAGGCAAACTCCTGAGGCGATTATGGTGAAGAGCACTACAAGTGATTTTATATCAGACGAAAGAAAAAGACGGGACAAATTTATGATGAATTGATGACTTGCATTTTGGTCCTTTTCAAAAAAACCGCATTGAAAAGTATTTCTGAATTTTTTTACAAAAGATTTATTGAAAATGATGCCAAACTTTCGGTCATATTCCGGCCAATGTTCAAGGATTGAATAACACACCGCGCGAGCTTATTTTTTATATCATAATTTGCTAACGGTTAACCTGTAACAGGATCCGGGACCAGCGCCCTTGAATGAGAGGAGTGGGAAAGTTGGGGACGAGTACCTTCTAACAGTATCGGTTCGTCGTAGAGCTCAAAAACTGTATCCATGAAACAGAACCATGCAGATAGCACTATTTACGAGAGTACAATCCATATATCCGTGAAATAATACTAAGCAATTAGTACAAAATAGCATCAATGAAACAATTGAAAACAAAAGAAATAGATGTGCTTAGTGCTATTTAGTTTTTGTGCTATTGCACGGATTATATGGTTTACACTCTAATAAAAAGCATATAAGAAGCACAATAGAAAACGATAGACAATGGACTATCTTTTAGCTAGCTAAAAATTAGCGATTTAAGGTCTTTTAGAATATTGAAATCGAGATCTAGAATGTCACAATCATCCCCCATAGTTTTACACGAGTCTCCCACCCTCAACATCCATAAGACATATATTCTTATACTAACACAGTATTTAGGTTTACGCTGTCTTTAAAATTCACGGAGTCGAGATGTGTTAAGTTATTGCCATCTAAATACCTAAAACAACGGTAATTAAACGAATATCAGTCATTAGCAGCATTTAATAGGCGCCAACGCCATTCTTTGATTAGATAATTTATACGCCGATTTTGAACCAAGTTATCGAGCTTCGAAACAAGTGTTCAAAACTCGTTTTCTTTATTTGAAAAAAAATTCCGGTAAAACTAATGGTATCTGAAATTTTACTTCAAGAAACACTTATCCAACCTAAATTTTGCAAAAACTTTACTCCTACTTACACTCTATATAACTTTTTCAGATCTTGAAACGCCCCAGGATGAACTAACTCAACAAGGTTATTCGACAGTTTTCTGAAAGAAAATGATATTCAAACAACATGGGTGATGTGCAATTATCCCAAAATATTGGTATAAGGAAAGACGCGCGTCAGTGTTAGTTAACATAGCGAAAGAAAAAGGAAAAAAAATCGTGTTGCTGAGTTTGTGAAAAATCTTTTCAGTTTGTCTCGATTTAAACGTATGGTATACTGATATCAATGAGTAACGGACACTGGTTTAGTTAATCAAAAAGAGGTAATGAAGTTCAGTTATTTGCGGTTTTGCATCAAAACAAATACTGAAATTGGTGTAAATAACTAACTTTAACTTTTGATTAAAAAGATTGTATGACTGCAGTAATCAACTATAATAGGCGTGATTTTTTGACTGTTTAATGTTACAGTGTTAATTTTAATGTATATTTGTATGATTCAGAACTAGTCTCCTTCACAGTTCCCTGCGCCATCTTGGAAGGTAACCGTACCTGTGCATGAAAGCGAGACGAACGATGACCTTGCAATGATAGAGACGTGAATAATTGTTCAAGGTGTTAAAAAAAGGTATCTATCATTGCAAGGTCACCGCCGTCCTCGCTTCGATGCAAACGAACGTTTACCTATCAAGATGGCGCAGGGAAATGTGAAGGAGACTAAGTTTTTGGGATCCGTGTAAGATCCTTACATTGTATTGAGTGACTTCAGGCCCAGTAGCATACGTTGATGGACCAATTTTATGCGGTTGTCTGATAACTCTCTAAAGAAGTGAATAACACATAATAAGAAAAGTATTATTCCTTACATTACGTACGTTATGCATATCAAACATTGAGTGTCGTATTTCCCTGTGTCTGTTGTCTGCGAGGCAGACCCACGAGTTAGCATCCCCGTATCCTACCTCGATTTTCCAAAGTTTTTCTTTTTTTACTTGTCTTTTTTTTTTTTTTTTTCTTTTCTTTCCTTATAAAACGACGGCCTTTTTGTTTGCCGCTTTTCCGCACAATCCAAATATGGGATTGATCATACCATATATGGAGTGAGCTTTCTCTACTTCATCTTCGACACTAACATATAGAGTAAAGCTTGATATGGTACATATACGACGTTACCTTTTGCCAATAATAAAAATACTTTGGTAGAAATGCGGTCAGATCACTCTAACGTTACAATAGAAACTACAGAATTTTATCTACTGGTACTTTTGAGGCAGTGTTAAACATCTTATTACGGAGAGCCTCAGGATCATACCTAAAATTTTAACATATCGAACGTGGCCTAATTGATTATGTATTTTAAAATAGGAAATTACTACCCTCTAACTATAAAGGTATATTTCCACTCACAAAAAATATAAACTTTTCAAGACACTCAGTGCTTTCTGCGAAATCGATTCAATTTTGTTTCTTTGGAGGTATCTGTTATTGGAATTAATAAAAAGGAAAATGTAAAAAATGTAAAAAAAAAAATCACTAAAATGTTAAAGTAAAAAAAGTAACTGAGAAATTAAATAATAAAATAAAAAGCATAAAGATGCGGAAAGAGTGAGGGTTTGACAGCTACTCACAGACGCTCAATAGTATTGAGTCCATCGAACGTCCCCGGCGTGATAACCAATAAACTATTATATGACAGATGCCTTTAAATGAATATTGAAATGAATTTCTTCAGCTAAAACTGATCTAAAGAATATTAGCTCGCCATCATATCTATCATCATATCTGCTTCCAATCTAAAACCCTAAGTAACACTACTTGATATTTTTCATTTTTTTCTTTATTAATTCACTTCCTCCTCTTAACTTCTTTCCATAACCTGCACAATAATTAGAAACACAAAGGTTGGGGGCTAACCAGAGAACTTCCCAATTAACTTAGCCCTCAGGCTCAATGATTTTAATGACGTACAAATTATATGTGATTAGAGCTGCTTTTGGTTTGATGATGACGTTATCTCACTACTGCTATCAAAATGCTTCAAGGATTTTCCTTCTTAATCAAATTTGTATTTCATTATGAGAATAGTATAAGTCAGAGAACGACGTGCGCAAGGGCGGATACTACTTCACAGTTAGTTAAACCATTTAGATTTGGTTATACAACAAAACATAACGAAATACACTTGGAAAAAAACACTTACATTTCTATTGGTTCTCCCGTGATCCCAATAAATGCATGATGCTGTATTGTAGTGATTTGATTGAATGAGAGATCTCTGAAATTGCATAGATATTTGTGGTGCATCAAAAACGAAATGAAAGCACGATTAAAAGAAAAGATCGAACAATTGTAGCTAAATGTATTTACAAAGCATATTGGATCTTGCTTTCGTTGAAGGTCCCTTCCTCAAGGATTTTCAAATCGTTTTCTCTTAGTATCCTAAAAAAACATAGAATAAAGGCAATTTTTCAAATATATTTCCGTAAAATTAAACTTGTGTCAGTATGATCAACTTAGTCCAAAAATGAAGAACATCGCTCTCCATCCCAGAGCCATGTCATTCTCGTTGCGCACGCTACGGTTATGGTTATGGAACCCTCCATCAGCTAAAAGTTGGTATTCAGAAGGGCCTTGTGTTGCATAAATCTATACAAATAATACTGATCAAATATATACTTCATACATACAAAGAAATATGAGAAAAACTATAAACTATCATGATATAAATACAAAGAGAAAATTTATAAGAAATGACATTTATATTAAATGACAATTTGTGAAGCAAATCTGGTTCAGTATAAGAATTAAAGAACGCAAAGCATTTTGATTTCCACTTACAGTGAATAAACTTTCGCTCCCTTAAAAACTCCTGGTATTATCTCTTGGATTCTATTCTTTTGCAAATAGCTTTAAAAACGATCAACAAAAAAATATTGAATAATTCTACTATGACCTACATAATTACTGCATGAATAAATTGGTTTGATGACACTAACCGTGGTATATAAAAGTATATAACACGATGAGATGTGAATGATGAAAAATATTGAATAATTCTACTATGACCTACCTAATTACTGCATAAATAAATGGATTTGATGACACTAACCGTGGTATATAAAAGTGTATAACACGATGAGATGACTTTGATTAATTAGATAATTATAAATTTGTTTCTTACTGAATTGTAGTTCCTAATATGTTTTCAGTATATTGTGCTACGCATGAAAAACTTGTAGAAAAACTGTTTCCTTCATTTCTCTCTCTCTCTCTCTCTCTCTCTCTCTCCTTCTCTTCTTATTTGCAGCAACTCGTTTCTTATTTTGCAACAACTCGTCTAACATGACTCGACTCAATTACAGATATATAAGAGAAGACAGATCCTTGATGTTAATGGGTGTGAATCTTCTGATTGCATTCTGAGAAAGATCTCTGCAAAGAAAACACGAGAGCATATATTTATTACAAACTGACAAACTATGTTTTTTCTCGAAAGAAAAAAAGCTCTTTCCAAGATATGTTTCGCTTGTCACCCACAAAAGGTTTCAGTACGAGGCAACGTGCTAAATTAAATTTATTTGTTCTCAGTCGCTTATCACTGAGCATTATACCAACCCTCACATTGAAACGCTTGTGCGTGACAAGCGAATAATATATAGGAGGTAGGCTATTAACATACAGAGTCCTCAATGAAGAAAGTCCTTTCAAAGCGTTGTGGATCGAAGCGATGCTATTTCCAGAAAGGTTCCTATAAGGATTCCATTTTTCAAGAGTGTTGCCTTCAGTTCGGTTTTTTTATTTATACACTCAATATATTAATGAAATGTGAAAAGATTACAATCAAGCTAAAAAGGGTTGAAGATTTTACTTCATATTATAAATTACAAACTGTACATGAAATTGTCCTTTTTCCTATGCTAACAATAAATTAATATTTCAATAACACTCACAGTTTTTGAAGAAATCGCAAATTTGTGAGAGTTTCATTTTCAATCTGATAAATATTGTTCCTTGATAGGTCCCTAAAATATAAGCATTAAGATGAATATGATGATTGTGATTCAACAAATATTTTTTTATTGTTGGCGTAATGGGATTTTTTTTTTAATTGTTATCATAAAAAGACTGACAAGTCTAAAATTGGAACAGGAGCGGATCTAGGAATTTGTTATGCATCGTAAAAAGATAATTTAAAACAAAACAATAGTAAATATAATGAAAATCTCATAATTCTAATAATAATGAATAATGATGGTACTGCTTACGTGTGACGAGTTAGTACCCAATCTACCCTCGTTTCTGAAAATAGGTCAAAGTAAAATTCCCATGGCCACTTACAGCTCATAGAGGTAGCGTAACACCTTGAATGCCCCAGGCTCAATCTCACTTATTTGATTTCTTGCCAATTTTCTTAAACAAAAATTCAAAGTCGGCAAATTGATATGATGTAATCATTTATGAGCATATATTGAAGCAATGCCTATTCGAAGATGTTTCTTTATTTGTAGTCTGAGCAATACTACCTCAAGCTGATCAATCTCTAGTCACGACTAACTCACAAATCGAATTTATTATGTCAGGTTTTGCGAAGGGAGAAAAACAGTAGAAGGCTGCAAGAAATATTGGATCCAGGCAGATTCTAACGAATTTAAGTCCAGGAATCAAACCCGAAATTCCAGACTCGAGTGCAAGCCGAGTGAGAGGCAAGTGTACCCTAGATTTCCAATATAAAATGCGCACGCGCTCGTGTTGACCATTGAAATATAATATAGATCTGTGCATAGAGCAAGAGTGAAGCAAGCTTAACAACACGAGGCGAAACTATGTGTTCTCTTAGTTTGAGTTTTTAAAAGACTTTGGTTCTATGAACGAGGCGCACCGAGTCAATCTTTTTATTTTTTGTTTTTTGTTTATTATTATTATTATTATTATTATTATTATTATTATTATTATTTCGATACATCTGAACTTACAGCGTGTTTAAAAATTGAAGTTCATCATAAAATACCCCCTTTGAAAGTTTGGTTATGTTGTTATCTGACATGTCTCTGGTAAAAGAAAACATAGGTTTTAAACTTTTGACTAGCCGCCTAGTTTTTGAGATCATTGGGCTCAGTCTCCTGCGAGACTATTCTTCTATTCGCCTAGCTTGTGAACATGGCTCTCCATATTCATCTAACAAGTATACGCATTCATGTAAGCTATTTTTTTCATTCGTTCCTTTCTTCATCTTATCCTCTTAAATTGTCATAACTTCACTATAATTTTTTTCGTGAATCTATATTAGATTATTTTTAGTAAAGCAACTATTTTGAGTGTCTAGAATACAGCATATAACGTGATGCTTACAACGTGTATGTATTAGTTGGGAATCTACATGGAATTGATGATATTTTACTGCACTTCACAGTAAACCGCTCACATGTGCACCTGGCTGGGCATGCTTAAAAATTAAAGATTGATATGAGTTAGAAGTATGTTTTTTTGTTCTTTTGTTTTATAATTTACAAAAGTAAGAAATATATAATAATAATATATAATATTATCCCCAATTCAGACCACCAAGTGCCATTCCCTTGAGTACCATTTTTTGATTACAGATAAAAATTTTTTTTTTGTTCTCTATTTCTGTTATATAAAAATAATAAGTAACATATACATTTCTATATATATACATTGATTTCGCCACTGTGTATGTAGAACTTAGTACTTTTAACTGACGATGAAAGTAGAAACTGCTCGAAACGTGCGTCTTGCTTTAAACTCAAAATTGTTTTTTCTCTTGAACTAATGACATTCAAAAAGACAAATGACTATTGTTGTGATCCTGGGAGGTGTGAGATGGATCTCTCTCTCTCTCTCCCTCTCTCTCTTACCTCCCTGTGTGACCCAATAAGAATCGTGCTGTGAAGTGAAAGACACTTGGTCTGAAATGGGAAAAATTTCTTGCCCGATCTGAAAATGTTTATTGCGGAATATTATTCTGAATATTATATGAATATTTGGAAGACATTCGGAGATGATATACCTTCCAAATGACACGTGGTCTGAAATGGGAAATCATGAGGCCAGATGAAAAAGGGGAAAAAATTGATTATTTGTATTCCCTCAAATAACTTCTGTGAATATGAAAGTCAGGGCAAGGCGCCATAGGCATTTTCTGAGTTCAAAAAGCAATAGGTACATTATGGTCTAGTTTTAGTACAAACAACACCATATGAGGAGTCATGATGAACAAAAGATGTACTGAAGCTAAATCACAATAAACCAGTTTGTTATCTCAGAAAAGGTCCATTCTAGCCGTGCAATTTTAAGGAATCCACATAACTGCTTTGAGGGAATAACAGAGTGTTTATGTTCCCAAAATAGAAGAAATAGAATATCCTCATAAATTGCCCTTTTTTTAGTCAAGGTGCAGCCATATTGTGTATTATTGTATATAGGTTTTTAGATCACATGCAGCTTTGACGGAAAAAAAACGTCATGTAAAAGTATCTTCAGTTGGGGGCTGCGTGATTGCACGATATAGTCTTTTGATATTACTCGTACTATACTACACGAATTCGATCTCAAAATTGCATGCAGTAAAAAAGTACAGTATTTCTTAATTATTTTCTCTAAGGCATAACGTACTCGATTTATATATCAGATTACTTATTTGCGTGCATAGCAATAATGAAAATGTCAAATACAAACGCCAGGTGGAAGCGTATTAATAACAACTCTTCAAAAAAATTTCAGGTTGTCGAAATGGATTTTTTTTAAATATTTGAGACAAGTAGCACCACTGCCTGTGGATCTAACACAATAAAACTTACTTTTTTCACGAGGGTGACGTAAGAACCCCAGGAGTTATTCTGTTAGAATAGTTTTGGCATCTTGGATGAAAATAAACTTTAAAAATATAAATTAAAAGTTTTCCAAATAATAATAATATACCTTGGGTGAAGAAACCTCGCTCCAGAAAAATTACAGCGGAAAGCAGTAAGAGAACTTTTTTGTTGACTTTCTTCATTTTTGATGTTAAATCTTTGGTTGTCTATTAATGCATCTGTAAAAATGATACACAAGTACAGAAGGCACAGTCTGTTTTAGAAATCCCGTCGAAAATCATTGTAGAAAAAGGGTTTTAAGCCTAAGATCATATTTTTAAAACTAAAGACAAACATCAAAATTTAAACATGAATTTCAAACATGGATTTTTAACATGGATTTTAAACAAGGATTTTAAATAATATTTCATAACACCGTTCAAATTTTATGATTTAATATTTAAAAGAATTCCTCATATATACAAATATAATTTCAATACAGAAAGGAATTGTCATTTAAACAAACTAGGAAAAAGAGTTTTAAAGTTACCTCAGTCCTATACTTATAGAGATTGATAGTTCATAAGTATTTTCACTTGACGTTTTATGCGCAGTCACGATTCGTGATGTTAACGTCCGCCACCTCGGTTTGTATGAATTATTTGTACTTACGAGTGGTCAGTACTAAACTTTACTAGTGTGTGAGATGTTTACACAATCGATTAAATAGACGTCCAACGATGCCCATCTGCCATTATGACAGTAAAACTTTCAAGAATAGTAAAAACTTTGGAGACATCTGGTGCTGATGAATTTCTTGTTGAATTTGTTCATTCAGTTTCTTCAAGCAAACATTACCTTGAAACTTTAAATTTTTCCAAATCTTTAAAATTTTATTATGAATTAACTTTAATATTTTTCCCCTTCGGTAATCGTGGTGAAGATCTGCATCTTACTAAGTATACCGATTCTAAAATTATTATTTGTTATGAGAAAACGTGCACAATACAACTCTTTGCGTTTTTCTCATAGATTCCCATCTAATTATAGATAATGCTTGGTAGACAAGCATTTGAAGGGGTCTGCAATAGCCCTTCGACAGTTTCAAAGATTCAGAGCGATGAAAACTGAGTACTTTTTATATTATTACATATAAGTGCATAACGAAATAGCGCCGCGTACATTGCGTTGCATCATTTTGTCTTTCTTCGTCTATCTAAATTATTTCAAACATGCGTCAGTTTTGTTAAGTAAAGGCTTCAAAGAATATATTAAGGCATCTGAAGGAAAGTATCAAAGGAACCATTGATCAGTCACGCGGTTTCATGTAATCTTTACATGTGCCTGTGCTGTTTCACAATAAAGTAGTAAAATGAAAATAACTAAAAGAAAATTAATTAGGTAACTTGCTCATGTTTATTCACAAATTATCTAATATTTTCTTTAGAAAAAAGAAAGAAAGGAAAAGGTATATTTTACTAAGAGATAACCCTTGGGTAGTGAGTGGCAATGCTTATCACCGTTATTGTTACCGACTACAACATCAATAACTATTCTCTGCTTGCGGTCAAGCCAGTATTCAACCAATGTTGCCGAACTGAGGATATGTACCGTGCATAATTTATAATGGTGTTTATCCTACTCTGTTGCGGTTCCTTGATATTATGGAGGGTTTTTTCCACTAAAGGTTACAATTGAATTCACCTTTAGGAAATACGTGAAAGCCTTATATCAGTTATTAATTGGCTCACCATTTATGATCAGGATGTTCACAAATTCCAGTCCCAATAACGCAGTAGATGTTACCTTATCTGGGGGGGGGAGGGGAGGAAGGGGGCGGGTGCGTACCCACTGCAACCCTCCTCTGGATCCGCCTCAGATTATGGTGTGCGCAGGTCCCTCTACTTTCCTTGGTAGCTGTCCGGGTAAATTGCTTGCGTGTCTAATTTTCCAGAGTAACTTTCATTATTTATCTCACCTCTCTCGGTCAATAATTATAAAAAGTCACCAAGCCAAAAAAAATAAAACGGCTGGTTTATAGTGTCGTGATTTCAACCAGTTAAAATCTTGTTTTTAATGCGTGCATTTTAAAGCTTAAACGAAAATAGAAAACCAAAATTGAGAGCGGAAGATTTGTTTCGGAGCTTAATCCCATGATCCATTCCTATCAGCAAATTGCTTCAACATCAAACAAGTACCTTATGTGATCCACAGAGAGAGAGGTCCTTTGCACCAAGAGTACTTCAATATTGTTTGGCCAAGAAAAGGGCCTGTTTTATCCTTTTCTTGTTAGCGTTCACCATCCAAAGCAGACATGGCTTTTGTGTTATCAACACTATCTTTCCAAATTTTGATATTTTTCAGGATATTATGGCTTACCACTTGTACGACGGGTATGTAGATGCCTCAAATTGTTTGTTCAGTGCGCAGGTCGTATTAGGAATAAATATGATTTTAAATCCGGTATGGGCTTACTAACATCGATTATTTACATCAAGAAAGTGCATTTGATTGATTGATACCCTATTTAATAGGTCGAAAATAAGTTTTCGTATTATTTACTGTTAGTATGTTTTTACATTCTAAAGAAAGGTAAAACATATTTCAGTTTCTTTTTTCATATACCTTTACCACTGCATGTTGAAAAGTGGTAAAATTCGTAATTGTCACTAACGTTCTTGCCTTTCAATATATTATATTTCACAGATTGCTTCTGCTACAAATTCAATACACGTATATTAGGTTGGAGAGAGGGCCGAGGTGAGTGCAGAAAAGATGGAGGTGACTTGGTAACCATGGAAACAGAAGAGAAATGGAAATTCATTAATTTAAAGATTCAAGGGATCGATAAGTATCCCAATGAATGGTACATTGGCCTGAAAAAGGAAGGAGGAGAATGGAAATGGGTGAACAACCAAATACTTTCAATAAAAAAAGTGGCAAAGAGATGGGAAGAGAAATATATATGAACCAAACGGTGATGGGAAATGTGTGGTTATGGCTAAAACCTATCCCCCCGGAACACAAGGACTGTTTAAAGACCTCAATTGTAAATACGCACTAATGTTTGTGTGTGAGTACAGAAAAGGTAGGCAGGTAACAAGTTGCACGCAGATTGCAACTACACAAACTGTCATTACTAGGCCCTGATTGAAGCATACGTCAAGCTATAATCAGCAATAAAGGCTTTTCACCATCACGAGATGGCAGCCATAACAGAAGGCACAGCAAAAAAGTCTTTTTCCCAAGCGAAGCTTAATTATTTTTCATATATGCTAGATCGTGATGCATGGTGCAAAGCTTCAATAGACTGCTGTAAATAGAATAATTCGCTATAATGCGTAACGTACATGGAAACAATTTATCTGGCTGTAATACACAACTATAGGAGTGTAATAATTTTTTTATTGTACGACATGAGAAAACTGAGAAAGAGTGCATGAAAAACAACCATTTTTATCGTAAACAAGCAAACTTGAAAGTCACGAACTCAAACCACTGACATGAGCTGCACAAACGAAAAGGAGAACATTTCCTCGCACTAACATCGGCAAAAAACTCGTTCAAAACCGGTTTACAGACCGTTTATTATCGCTCTGTAATTGCACTCGCAAAAAAGGTCATAATGCACGGGAAATTGAGTGTTTCGTATAGTAAAAAGTATCTTCATATTTACGTAACATTTCAAGTGAATCAATCTATGTCATTTCCTCTGTTTGCTCCGAAGGGAATCCAAGATGCAAGGACGATTATTATCCACCTCGCTGTAACGAAACAAATATTGGATCCACTCCTGCAAAACCTACCCAAAACACTATTGCGGCGGCAACACAGCCACCAACCACCTTCAAGAAACAAAGAACAAATCAGTCAAGTAAGCAATCTCTGTCAATTTTGCTTGTTTTATTGGGATACCATATCCCAGCAACTTTCTGAATTCCTTTACACTGGGCAGTTGTAAGTTGTTGCAGTTGATGTTGCTTATGTTGCTTATGTTGCTGTTACTTTTGTTGTCGTAGTGTGAAACTCAATACCCCTAATATTTCATCATGATCTCAAATACAATCATTCATAAAAGCCGGTCAGTGTGATAGAAATTTTACGATGTCAGTTAAAAAGGTATTTAGTGTAATCTATCAATACAGTAGTAGGCATCATAAAGAAAGTAGTAGCAGGCTGGCCAAAAAGCGTAGTAGAAAATCTCCACTACTCTTTCCTTTTCCACCTCTTTATGCATTCCATGCTCAATTTTGGTGATGTTATGACTGCATTGTTACGGAGTCCAGTTCATAAAGGTAGGCAAAAGTATTTCTTAAATCAAAAGATCATTTTCAAATTTGACTAAATACATTTATGTTTTTTTGATTACAGACTCGTATATTCACAGGGTTAGCCTCATTTCGACGTCAGAATATTCAAAACTTCAACAATACAAACACTTTGAAATTCTACGGACCTTCAATGAAACACATAAATATTCTACACAAAATCGAGGCTAACCCTGAGAACTAGAGAACTCGAAACTCCAGCGTTGATGGTACCCATTAACCTTTGCAAAATTAAACTGGAAAATATAATTTCCTATCCTATGCATTGTAGAAAATGGCTATATGGATAAAGCTGGTTCTTGTGGTAAGTAGAGCAAAGAAGGTGCTAGAGTACCTATCATTGAATGAAATTACTATAATATACATTGGTTATCAATAACCACAATACATTGGATCGAAAGTGGTTTCAACTTAAGTAACAAAACTTTATTATCGTGTTTTCCATATATGTCTCTAGTTATGCATGGAGACGGTGCTGTTTCATAATTTAGAAGTAAAAAGAAAATAGCTAAGTTTTGCGCTGTCGTCGCCTATTGATATTAATGTGCCAACCAGAGAACTATTGGCTACAGAAACAAAGAGATCTTTAATTAGTTTTAATGCTTGGCAAATTTGATTGAGAATTAGATCCCTGACGTCAGTGTTTGTAAACAGCGGTGAATATCGCTATGAGCGAGAGCAACTTTTGTAACTTAGCGCGAGACACCATGTAGATTTGCAAAGCATCTAATAATTTATTTCCAAATAAAAAGTGATAGATAGACAGAAAAGAAACATTTATACCGTCGAGAAATTCCCTGGGTAGTGATAGGCTATGGAGACCACTGTTACCTTTACAATATCAATAACATTTATGTGCTTAAGGAAGCCTCCAAATCAATATTCAATCACTGTTCAAGGCTGAAGGATATGTCTCGTGTATTTTTAATGATGTTTATCCTACTCTATTGCATTCTTTCGGTGGTATTATGAAGGCCTAGGGTTTTATCGAGAAACATAACTAGCTTCGTCCACTCAGGGTTTTAAAAGATCTCAGTAGTTGGCATGTAGGTCCCTCTATTTTCTTTGTCCCTCTTTTTGTAAGCTTTGATTAATACATCGCAAACTGAAGCCATGATTGCTTCCAAGTCTAATTGCCTAGCGTGGTGAACTTCATGATTCGTCCCTCTTTTCTCAGACAGCTACTACGAAAAAATGGCCAAGCAGAAGTACAACTGCTGCCGGTTTAGTAACCTGTGGTGTCGTGATTCCTCCTTCAGTTGAAATATAATAATTATAATAAATATATAATAATAAAAACCTTGTTTTTCACCGATTGCTTTTCAAAGCTTAATCGAAAATAGAAAGCATAAAACCGAGAGCGAAAGGTTTGTTTCGAAGAAAAATCCCATAATTCATTCTTATCAGCAGATTGCTTCAACAAGAAAAGAAAAGAAGAACCTGTCTTATTGTTTCCTTGTGGTGTTCTCACCATCCAAGTCCAGGAGATATGGCAGTTGAGTTACTAAAACTGTCTTTCCAGATTTTGATGTTTTTTAGGATATCGTGGCTTACCTCTTGTACGACAGGTAAGTAGATACTTCAAATTGTCAACGCTATCTGTCAATTATGATGTTCATTGCGCACGTTATGTTATAGAAATCAATATGATTTCAAATTCGGTATGGGCTTAGTAACATAGATGTTTCACATCAAAAAAGTGCTTTTGACACCCTATTTAATATGTCGACATTAGTTTTCGTATTATTTACTCATAGTGTTTTTACATCCTCAAGAAATATATCCCAATCCTTGTACTTCCCTTTAAGATAATAGTCGTGACTAAGAAATCGGGCCAAATGCATTATCGTAAATAAAATCAAACAATAGAGTACATAAAGGTGCATATAAGGGCCGTAAGAAGGAACATGGCAAACTACTCTAACGATTAATTTAAAATTTATTGACGGTCACGGTCTATTTCCCGATTCTCAAGTCCATGTCGAGACTATTAGCGACCTTAAGATTTGCAAAAACTCAGTGTAAATAACTTCACTTTGTGGTGTCGTGCCTTCAAGTGTTTCGTCCATGTGGATGAGTTGACTGTACAGACAATGTTTTGAATGAAATCTCCAATGAGTAGAATCCCAAAGAAAAAATATTTTACAAGTCTTAAGGTCTCTATGAGCGCGTAGCAATGAAAGCAGTGGTGCAACTGGTATATAATTAATGTGAGCTGTAACACAATAAATATAGATATAACTTTAAATTCTTCCGATGTAATATTACCTCAATGACTCTCAAACCACCTTTCCATTATAAACAAAACATCCTGTCTATTTCCAGAAGAGGTTGATCCTTTCCAAATCGGAAGAGTTGCCCATTGTTTTCACTATGCGGTCAGTCCGAAAGCAAAAGACCAAAGACGTCACTAAAAAAACGTCATGGGTGAAACAAAAAATTCTTAATCGTTACTAACGTTTTTACTCTTTCATTTTATTTTATTTCACAGATTGCTTCTGCTACACATTTAATACACGTATATTAGGTTGCAGAGATAGTCGAGGTGAGTGCAGAAAAGATGGAGGTGACTTGGTAACCATGGAAACAGAAGAGAAATGGAAATTCGTTAATTCAAAGATTCAAGGAATCAATAGGTATCCAAATGAATGGTGCATTGGCCTGATAAAGGAAGGAGGAGAATGGAAATGGGTGAACGACCAAATATTTTCAATAAACAAGTGGCAAAGAGATGAGAAGAGAAATATATATGAACCAAATGGTCGCGATGGTAAAGAGAAATGTGTGGCTATGGCTAAGAACTATCCACCCGGAACACAAGGACTATTTAAAGACATCGTTTGTTCACAACCATTTACGTATGTGTGTGAGTACAGGAAAGGTACGTATCCAGTAACATGCACCTGTCCATAAAGATAATCTGATAAGCAATATATTCCGAACTTTGAAAGCTTTTTTGTGCAGGTTTCTAGTGAAACAAGCAAACCCCAAATTATAGTGGAATAATATTTTGATCACTAAACTCTTAGAGACCACCACATCAAGAAAATATTGTCTTAATCTAATGCTTCGAGAACGAGAACCGTTAAATCAAAATTAATGTAAAAGTTGCAGCTTAACTAGCATATGTATATTGGAGTTGAAAAGTGTGAGAGTAGAGGGCATCTTGAATTTGTATCATCTGAATCATTCTGGAGCATAGTTATAGTGTTACACGTTTCAACCCCTTTTCAAGTTTTTCACAATTTTGATATTTTGCTGATTTTCTAATGCTCAAATAAATAAAGGCCTTGTCAACAGACGTGGAAGGGGGAGATTTTATTGGGTCCCGGCCCATGAATCCATCCTCAATACCCAGGATTTCTTAAATGTGGAAAAAAGCATCTTTGACTCGTTTCTTGGGTGAACTCCAAACTCAAACTTCCAGTTTTGTTACATGTCACAATAAAAGACGATATCTATTCCAAGATGTCTTTACAGCCTACTGATAAAATTATACGGACTTGAGTATGTTCTGTTATCATGTAGTTTATGATACATACTCGAGGAGCCGGTTAATCTATGTCATTACTACTGTTTTCCTCCAAGGGAATCCAAGATGCAAGGACGGTTATTATCCTCCTCGCTGTAACGAAACAAATATGGGGACCACTCCTGCAACACCTACACAATCGGCTGCCTCCACAACACAACCTACTCAATTGGGAGCGACAGCTACTTACAAAACACAGACAGCAAGTGCAATATCTACGCCAAATGATAAAAGTGAGCAGTGTTTGAAATTATTTCAGTGCAATGGTTATTGTTTTTCTGTCTGTTTTTTGCTTGTTTTTTAAAGTATATTTGTGTGTTTTTCTCTTGTTTGTTCTTTTTTATACCTTTTTTTGTTTGCTTCTTTGTTTATTTGTTTGCTTCTTTGTATGTATGTTTGCGTGTTTGTTCTTGTTTGTTTGTCTGTCTGTTTGTCTGTTTGTCTGTTTGTCTGTTTGTCTGTTTGTCTGTTTGTCTGTTTGTCTGTTTGTCTGTTTGTCTGTTTGTCTGTTTGTCTGTTTGTCTGTTTGTCTGTTTGTCTTCTTGTCCGTCTGTCTGTTTGTTTGTCTGTCTGTCTGTCTGTTTGTCCGTCTGTCTGTCTTTTTGTTTGTTTGTTTGTTTTTTCGTTTGTTTGTTTGTTTGATATCATTATATTGGTCAATCAGAAAACATGCAGTGACAGTTGCATTTTGCCAGATCACTTACTTTCTTGACAAATACCAAATGAACTAGGACACAAGAACTGAGTTTGAAATCTAAGCCACAATTTGTATTTTATCATTTCCAGGAAACTTGTCTGGTTCGACGACACCAGCATATAAATATACGACGCACAATGATAAGAATAAGTTAAAACTATTTCCCAACACTCTTGTGGTAGTTCTTGTGGGAATTCTATTGACTTGTTTCATTTGCTTACTTCTTGTTATATGCGTTTGGAAAAGAAAAACAGGTATAACAGGCAGTTCTGGTTTCAAATAGAGTGATTTTCATATGATCGTGAAAGAATAGGCAAACTAATAGTTAGTAGTAGACTCTAAACCAATGATTTTCTTTTGTTCTTTATCAACTATTACAAACTAAATGGTCTATTTTCTTTCACGGTCATGTGAAAATCATTCTAGTTTGTCAGTCTGTTGTATTGTGTTCGTTTGGTTGTTTGGTTGTTTGTTTTGCTTTGTGTGTGTGTGTGTGTGTGTGTGTGGTGTGTGTGTGTGTGTGTCATGTGCGTCGTGTGTTCATCATGATTTTAATGTTTGTCATTTAATTAAAGAATACATACATATTATTTAATATTCCAGGAACTTCTGAAAGAGACGAAGTTAGCCAGTAAGTACTAGTATTATATGGATTGATTCTTAGTTCGTTTGCTTACATGCAGCAATTTTTCATTTCAACTATTTCCCAAATAGTTGTCTATCGGTGTTTTAATCAGTATATACACTTGTTTCAATAAAGTTAGTCACCTGAAAAGCTACAAAGCTGAGACCGACAAGGATTATGGGTAGATACATTTTAAATGTTTTAACAGCTTGATAACTGTTGATGGACTTGAGATCTTCTACCAGTTACAAGTTCACCTCCTCTGAGCATTCTCAACTGCAGCAGTTTGTGTCAAAAGCTTTACTTGTTGGATAACTGTTGATGGACTTGAGATCTTCTACCAGTTACAAGTTCACGACCTCCTCTGAGCATCCTCGACTGCTGCAGTTTGTGTCAAAAGCTTTACTTGTTGGATATAAAATATTTCCCATGATTCTTAGCGATCACAGCTTTCTAGGTTTTTGGTGACTAACTTTATTGAAATAAGTATATATAATACAATTTTAACAGACGACAACCGTCAGAAATGGCCAGCATTAGATGCATAAATATCAATGAAGGGAGCTCGTCCATGCCCGAGCAAATAACCGAGACCGATGCCGTTATATATGCTGATATAAAAGATGACCATGCACGTTTTGAAAATCCTGAAACAACCACCTATGCTGAGATACACGATTACATGTCACCATGTACTCTCCCTGTACCAGCATATCCTGGACCATATGAAGCTACTGAAAAATACGATTGGCAAGTATGTCAATCCGTTGATAACAAAGACCCTGGAGAAGATGATGTTGATGATACACAGTATGAAAATGCTCCCAATAGTGCAACCCAGCAGCCAGGAGAAAAGATTCTGGATCCTAAAATTGACCCAGATGAACAGCTAACCGTAACTAATGCTATCTACGCCACGGTTGACAAGTCCAAGAAAAAAAAATCAGCGAATAAACAAGTGGAGTTCGACCCTGTGTACGCACAGGTTGACAAAAGTGCAAAAACCAAGGTTAGTTTACGCCTGAGCATCACGTGATGTAGTTTTACCTGCTTTACTCTCGTGTCAGGTTAGTCATTTATTATTGGGTATTTTCCATCACGTCAATCTTTAGTGATGAACGCCTGAGACATGCACAGATTAAGTAATACTAGGTATTTTCCATCACTAATGACTTAAACCTCGACCTGACAGAGAGAAAGTTAGGGTAGCCACTTTAAGAGTTTTTGCTAAAAAATCGTTACTTTCATTTTATGGCTTGGATGGTTTAGATTGGTCTTACATTTCCTCACAAGCTGTATGATTGTCCTGTCTACAAAACAATTATTGCTTGGGCTACATCTACCCGTACTTAGTTTGTCGGGCGTATAGTACCAATCGAGAATGGAAAGGTCTATAGGGCCTACCCTAAGGGCAGCTACAATGGTCTTGAGTTACACGTACTATCTTCTTTTCATTTCAGATCAACTTCTCCACCTAACTTCACTGTAGTATGCAATACCAACCAGCAATCTACTAATTTATGATCTACTAATTTGATATCGATTAAAAACCTGTTATGTCATTGATTTATATAAACATATAAAGTGATTTTTCTTAACGTTTCTGGTCATCTGTATACTGTTTTGACCTGCGTATTCAAGTAACATGACTCTTTATAAAACATACAAGATGTGCAAAGATGAAGCTCTATCGGTCGCAGGGTCTCAGTTTTAAAATGTTTACGACTTGTTATTCAAAATATAATTTTTAGTTTTAGTGAATCTAAAATCTAGAGTAGAGAAGAGCAGTGCACGATGGAAAGTGAAGGCCGAATTAAAACTTCAACACACGGTGACCCGGAAAATACGATGACTTTACGGATAACATCTTGTCGTGAGCTAATACGGTAAACCGCGTTATTGATATATCATAAAACTACATATTGCCAAAAAAAAAAAAAAAAGGAATCGTAAAAGATACGCGATACTTTACTGAAATGAAACAACTTGGTTATGTTGCTGTTACTTTTGTTGTCGTAGTTGCTGCCGTTGTCATTGCCATTGTTTTGTTGTTATCGTTGTTTAGTGCTATGAGCGTTGTCACTGTCATTACGGTGTTGGTTAAGCCTTGTTCTCACCAGCGACGCAAGCTGAAGTAAGCACAAGCACAAGCTAACGCAAGAAAAACAATTCTTCCATCCTCTTGCGCTTGGACTTGTCTCTAGTGACAACCAGGCTTTATACTAAAACTAAAACAGTGTGAAACTCAATACCCTAATATTTCATAATGATCTCAAACATAATCATTCATAAAAGCCGGTCAGTGTGATAGAAATTTTACGGTGTCAGTTAAAAAGGTATTTAGTGTAATTTATCAATACAGTAGTAGGCATCATAAAGAAAGTAGTAGCAGGCTGGCCAAAAAGCGTAGTAGAAAATCTCCACTACTCTTTCCTTTTCCACCTCTTTATGCATTCCATGCTCAATTTTGGTGATGTTATGACTGCATTGTTACGGAGTCCAGTTCATAAAGGTAGGCAAAAGTATCTAAATCATACAAAAGACCATTATAAAATTTTTCAAAATACATTTATGTCTTTTTGATTACAGACTCATATATTCACAGGGTTAGCCTCATTTCGACGTCAGAATATTCAAAACTGACCAACGGTTAAGTAATAAATGCACAACTTCAACCATATAAACACGTTGAAATTCCACGGACCTTCAATGAAACATATGAATATTCTACACAAAGTCGAGGCTAACCCTGAGAACTAGAGAACTGTATCGTTGATGGTACCCATTAACCTTTGCAAAATTAAGCTGGAAAAATAATTTCCTATCCTTTGCATTGTAGAAAATGGCTCTATGTATAAAGGTGGTTTTTGTGGTAAGTAGAGCAAAGAAGTTGCTAGAGTACCTATCATTGAATGAAATTACTATAATATACATTGGTTATCAATAACCACAATACATTGGATCGAAAGTGGTTTCAACTTAAGTAACAAAACTTTATTATCGTGTTTTCCATATATGTCTCTAGTTATGCATGGAGACGGTGCTGTTTCATAATTTAGAAGTAAAAAGAAAGTAGCTAAGTTTTGCGCTGTCGTCGCCTATTGATATTTATGTGCCAATCAGAGAACTATTGGCTACAGAAACAAAGAGATCTTTAATTAGTTTTAATGCTTGGCAAATTTGATTGAGAATTAGATCCCTGACGTCAGTGTTTATAAACAGCGGTGAATATCGCTATGAGCGAGAGCAACTTTTGTAAGCACGAGACACCATGTAGATTTGCAAAGCATCTAATAATTTATTTCCAAATAAAAAGTGATAGATAGGCAGAAAAGAAAAATGTATACCGTCGAGAAATTCCCTGGATATTGATTGGCTATGAGACCACTGTTATCCTTACAATATCAATTACAGTTATGTGACATTTATGTGCTTAAGGAAGCCTCCAATTCGATATTCAATCACTGTTCAAGGAGGAAGGATATGTCTCGTGTATTTTTAATGATGTTTATCCTACTCTATTGCATTCTTTCGGTGGTATTATGCCCGGGGGGGGGGGGGGTACTCCCCTATATTTGCTATACGGGTATGTGCCGCCCTATAGGGTATGGTTTTTCGGCTTTTGGGTCTGGGGTAGGGTATCATTTTTGGACATTTTTTCTCGGATAGGGTATCATTTTAGTCTGGCATTGGGTTAACGATTTGGTCGTTTTTGTCTGGCGAATAGTCTACGCTTTCTGCCGACACAAAAACAATAAAAATGATAGTAAATATTGATTGCAATCGATTGTAAAACCGTATTTTCCGTCTTTTAGTCTTGGATAGGGTGTACAATTCTTAGTTTTAGTCTGGGGTAGGGTAAGTAAAATCAAAATTTTAGGTCTGGGATAGGGTCAGGGTTTTGAGGTCCTGGCGGCACACCCCTACCCAAGTTGGGGTGGTAGTACCCCCCTGGGGTATTATGAAGGCCTAGGGTTTTATCGAGAAATGTATCTAGCTTCGTCTACTCAGGGTTTTAAATGATCTCAGTAGTTGGCATATCATTCCATTTTCACTCTCTCTCACTCTATTTTCTTTGTCCCTGTTTAGGTAAGCTTTGATTAGTACATTGCAAACTGAAGCCATGATTGCTTCCTAGTCTAATTTCCTAGCGTGGTGAACATGATTCGTCCCTCTTTTCTCGGACAACTACTACGAAAAAATAGCCAAGCAGAAGTACAACTGCTGCCGGTTTAGTAACCTGTAGTGTTGTGATTCCTCCTTTAGTTAAAATATAACCATTATAATAAATGTATAATAATAAGACCTTGTTTTTCACCGATTGCTTTTCAAAGCTTAATCGAAAATAGAAAACATAACATTGTGAGCAAAAGGTTTGTTTCGAAGCAAAATCCCATAATCCATTCTCATCAGCAGATTGCTTCAACAAGAAAAGAAAAGAAGAACCTGTCTTATTGTTTCCTTGTGGTGTTCTCACCATCCAAGTCCGGGAAATATGTCATTTGAGTTACTAAAACTGTCTTTCCAGATTTTGATGTTTTTTAGGATATTGTGGCTTACCTCTAGTTCGACAGGTAAGTAGATACTTCAAATTGTCAACGCTACCTGTCAATTATGATGTTTATTGCGCACTCACGTTGTGTTAGAGATCAATAGGATTTCAAATTCGGTATGAACTTACTAAATAGATGTTTCACATCAAAATTAGATACCCTATTTAATATGTCGACATTAGTTTTCGTATTATTTACTTTTAGATCTGCTTTTACATCCTAAAGAAAGATAAAACATATCCCAATTCCTTGTACTTCCCTTTAAGATAATAGCCGTGACTTACAAATCGGGCCAAATACACTTCCGTAGATAAAATCAAACATTAGAGTACATAAAGATATAGAGGGACCGTAAGAAGGTACATGGCAAACTACTCTAACGATTGATTTAAAATTTATTGACGGTAGTCTATTTCCCGATTCTCATGTCCATGTCGCGACTATTAGCGACCTTAAGATTTGCAAAAACTCAGTGCGACGGCGACGTCAACCGGAAGTGTAAATAACTTCACTTTGTGGTTTCGTGCCTTCAAAGTGTTTCTTCCATGTGGATGAGTTGACTGTACAGACAATGTTTTGAATAAAATCTCCAATGAATAGAACCCCAAAGAAAAATTATTTCACAAGTCTTAAGGTCGAAAGCAGTGGTGCAACTAGTATATAATTAATGTGAGCTTTAACACAATAAATATAGTTATAAATTTAAATTCTTCCGATGTAACATTGCCTCCCTTTCCATTATAAACAAAACATCCTGTCTATTTCCAGAAAAGGCCGTTCCTCCCCAAATCGAGAGAGTTGCGCATTGTTTCCAGTACGGTCAGTCCGAAAGCAAAAGACCAAAGACGTCATTTAAAAAAGCGTCACTAACGTTTTTTCCTTTCATTTTATTATATTTCACAGATTGCTTCTGCTACGCATTCAATACGCGTGTATTAGGTTGGAGAGAGAGTCGAGGTGAGTGCAGAAAAGATGGAGGTGACTTGGTAACCATGGAAACAGAAGAGAAATGGAAATTCGTTAATTCAAAGATTCAAGGGATCGATAAGTATCGCAATGAATGGTACATTGGCCTGAAAAAAGAAGAAGGAGAATGGAAATGGGTGAACGACAAAATACTTGCAATAAGCAAGTGGCAAAGAGATTAACCAAACGGTGATGGGGAATGTGTGGCTATGGCTAAGAACTATCCCCCCGGAACACAAGGACTGTTCAATGACATCGACTGTTTACACCGATATATGTATGTGTGTGAGTACAGGAAAGGTACGTTACTAGTTGCATGCACTTGTCCAGTAAAGATAATCTGATAAGCAATATATATTCGAACTTCGAAAGCTTTTTATGTGGTGGTTTCTAATGAAACAAGCAAACTTCAAATTATAGTGGAATATTATTATTATGATCACTAAACTTCTAGAGGCCACCACATCAAGAAAATATTGTCTTAATCTAATGTTTCGAGAACCGTTAAATCAAAGTTAATGTAAAAGTTGCAGCTTAAGTAGCATATGCATATGGGAGTTGAAAAGTATGAGAGTAGAAGGCATCTTGACTAAACCAAAAATTAATTCCAAATACTGTATCAAAATTTATTTTAAATATCAAAATTAGCTATTTGCTTATCTGAATATTCCGGAGCATAGTTATAGTGTTACACGTTTCAACCCCCTTACAAGTTTCTCACAACGATATTGATATTTTGCTGATTTCTAATGCTCAAATGCATATAGGTCTGGTCAACATGCGCGGAAGGGGGAGATTTTATTTGGTCCAGGTCCATGAGTCCAGACTAATACACAGGATTTCTTAAAAGTGGAAAAAAGCATCTTTGACTCGTTTCTTGGGTGAACTCCAAATTCAAACTTTCAGGTTTTGTTGTCACAACAAGAGACGATAGCTATACCAAGTAGTCTTGTCATTATGTTGATCACTTTCAGCCTACTGATAAAATTATACGGACTTGAGTATGTTCCGATATCATGTAGTTTATGCTACATACTCGAGGAGCCGGTCAATCTATGTCATTACTACTGTTTACCTCCAAGGGAATCCAAGATGCAAGGACGATTATTATCCACCTCGCTGTAACGAAACAATTCTGGAGTCCACTGCTGCAGAACCTACCAAAACTACCACCTTCAAGAAACAGAGAACAAATCAATCGAGTAAGCAATGTGTTTTAATTTTGTTTGTTTTATTAGGGTAACTTATCCCAACAACATTCTGAATTCCTTTACACGGGGCAGTCGTAAGTTGTTGCAGCCGATGTTGCTGATGTTGTTGTTACTTTTGTTGTTGTAGTTGCTGCCGTTATTACCGCTGTTTTTTAGTGCTATGAGCGTTGTCACTGTCATTACGGTGTTGGTTAAGCCTTGTTCTCACCAGCGACGCATGCTGAAGTAAGCACAAGCTCAAGCGCAAGCTAACGCAAGAAAAACAATTCTTCCATCCTCTTGCGCTTGGACTTGTCTCTAGTGACAACCAGGCTTTATACTAAAACTAAAACAGTGTGAAACTCAATACCCTAATATTTCATCATGACCTCAAATACAATCATTCATAAAAGCCGGTCAGTGTGATAGAAATTTTACGGTGTCAGTTAAAAGGTATTTAGTGTAATCTATCAATACAGTAGTAGGCATCATAAAGAAAGTAGTAGCAGGCTGGCCAAAAAGCGTAGGAGAAAATCTCCACTACTCTTTCCTTTTCCACCTCTTTATGCATTCCATGCTCAATTTTGGTGATGTTATGACTGCATTGTTACGGAGTCCAGTTCATAAAGGTAGGCAAGAGTATTTCTTAAATCAAAAGACCATTTTCAAATTTGACTAAATACGTTTATATTTTTTGATTACAGACTCGTATATTCACAGGGTTAGCCTCATTTCGACGTCCGAATATTCAAAAATGACCAACGGTAAAGTAATAAATGCACAACTTCAACAATACAAACACTTTGAAATTCCACGGACCTTCAATGAGACACATGAATATTCTACACTAAATCGAGGCTAACCCTGAGAAATAGAGAACTCGAAACTGGAGCGTTGATGGTACCCATTAACCGTTGCAAAATTAAGCTGGAAAATAATTTCCTATCCTATGTATCGTAGAAAATCATGGCTCTATGGATAAAGCTGGTTCTTGTGGTAAGTAGAGCAAAGAAGTTGCTAGAGTGCCTATCATTGAATGAAATGATTATAATATACAATGGTGATCAATAACCACAATGCATTGGATCGAAAGTGGTTTCAACTTAAGAAACAAAATTTTATTATCGTGTTTTCCATATATGTCTCTAGTTATGCATGAAGACAGTGCTGTTTCATAATTTAGAAGTAAAACGAAAATAGCGAAGTTTTGCGCTGTCGTGGCCTATTGTTATTAATGTGCCAACCAGAGCACTATTAGCTACAGAAACAAAGAGATTTTTAATTAGTTTTAATGCTTGGCAAATTTGATTGAGAATTAGATCCCTGACGTCAGTGTTTGTAAACAGCGGTGAATATCACTATAAGCAAAAGCAACTGACTTTTATAACGTAGCACGAGACACCATGTAGATTTGCAAAGTATCTAATAATTTATTTCCAAATAAAAAGTGATAGATAGGCAGAAAAGAAAAGTGTATACCGTCGAGAAATTCCCTGGATATTGATTGGCTATGAGACCACTGTTATCCTTACAATATCAATAACAGTTATGTGACATTTATGTGCTTAAGGAAGCCTCCGAATCGATATTCAATCACTGTTCAGTGTGGAAGGATATGTATCGTGTATTTTTAATGATTTTTCTTTCTGTGGTAACTAAGTTCGACTACTTTAGGGTTTTAAATGATCTCAGTAGTTGGCATGTAGGTCCCTCTATTTTCTTTGTCCCTCTTTTTGTAAGCTTTGATTAATGCATCGCAAACTGAAGCCATGATTGCTGCCAAGAATTTCCTAGCGTGGTGAACTTCATGATTCGTCCCTCTTTTCTCAAACAACTACTACGAAAAAATAGCCAAGCGGAAGTACAACTGCTGCCGGTTTAGTAACCTGTAGTGTTGTGATTCCTCCTTCAGTTAAAATATAACAATTATAATAAATATATAATAATAAAACCTTGTTTTTCACCGATTGCTTTTCAAAGCTTAATCGAAAATAGAAAACATAACAGTGTAAGCGAAAGGTTTGTTTCGAAGCAAAATCCCATAATCCATTCTCACTTATCAGCAGATTGCTTCAACAAGAAAAGAAAACTAAGAACCTGTCTTATTGTTTCCTTGTGGTGTTCTCACCATCCATGTCCAGGAGATATGGCATTTGCGTTACTAAAACTGTCTTTCCAGATTTTGATGTTCTTTAGGATATTGTGGCTTACCTCTAGTACGACAGGTAAGTAGATACTTCAAATTGTCAACGCTATCTGTCAATTATGATGTTTATTGCGCACTCACGTTGTGTTAGAAATCAATATGATTTCAAATTCGGTACTAACATAGATGTTTCACATCAAAAAAGCCGTGCATTTGATACCCTTTTTAATATGTTGACATTAGTTTTCGTATTATTTACTCAGTTTTAGTACATAGTGTTTTTACATCCTAAAGAAAGGTAAAACATATTCCAGTTCTTATACTTCCCTTTAAGATAATAGTCGTGACTTAGAAATCGGCAACCAATATGCACTATCGTAAATAAAATCAAACATTGGAGTACATAAAGGGACATAGGGCCGTAAGAAGGTACATGGCAAACTACTCTAACGAGTGATTAATTTAAAATTCATTGACGGTAGTCTATTTCCCGATTCTCATGTCCATGTCGAGACTATTAGCGACCTTAAGATTTGCAAAACCTCAGTGTAAATAACTTCACTTTGTGGTTTCGTGCCTTCAAGGTGTTTCTTCCATGTGGATGAGTTGACTTTACAGACAATGTTTTGAATGAAATCTCCAATGAATAGAACTCCAAAGAAAAATTATTTCACGTACAAGTCCTAAGGTCTCTATGAGCGCGTAGCAATAAAAACAGTGGTGCAACTAGTATATAATTAATGTGAGCTGTAACACAATAAATATAGATATAACTTTAAATTCTTCCGATGTAACATTGGCTCAATGACTCTCAAACCACCTTTCCATTATAAACAAAACATCCTGTCTATTTCCAGAAGAGGTTGATCCTTTCCAAATCGGAAGAGTTGCCCATTGTTTTCACTATGCGGTCAGTCCGAAAGCAAAAGACCAAAGACGTCACTAAAAAAACGTCATGGGTGAAACAAAAAATTCTTAATCGTCACTAACGTTCTTACTATTTCATTTTATTATATTTCACAGATTGTTTGTGCTACACATTCAATACACATAGATTAGGTTGGAGAGAGTGCCGACGTGAGTGCAGAAAAGATGGAGGTGACTTGGTAACCATGGAAACAGAAGAGAAATGGAAATTCGTTAATTCAAAGATTCAAGGAATCAATAGGTATCCAAATGAATGGTGCATTGGCCTGATAAAGGAAGGAGGAGAATGGAAATGGGTGAACGACCAAATATTTTCAATAAACAAGTGGCAAAGAGATGAGAAGAGAAATATATATGAACCAAATGGTCGCGATGGTAAAGAGAAATGTGTGGCTATGGCTAAGAACTATCCAGCCGGAACACAAGGACTGTTTAAAGACATCGTTTGTTCACGGTCATTAATGTATGTGTGTGAGTACAGGAAAGGTACGTAATCTGATAACCAATATATATTCGTTGCAAACGTTTATTTGTGCCGGTTTCTAATGAAACAAGCAGAACACACCAAATTGTGTGGAATATTATTATTATTATAATCACTAAACGTTAAGAGGTCACCACATCAAGAAAGTATTGTCTTAATCTAATGTTTCGAGCTTGAGTAGCAGAAACTCATATGGGAGTACAAAAGTATGAGAGTAGACGCCATCTCGAAACCAAAAATTAATTCCAAATGCTGTATCAAAATTTATTTTAAATATCAAAATTAGCAATTTACTTATCTGAATATTCCAGAGCATAGTTATAGTGTTACACGTTTCAACCCCCTCATAAGTTTCCCACAATATTGATATTTTACTAAATTTTTTTAATGCTCAAGCGGAAGGGGGAAATTTTATTGGGTCCAGGTTCATGAATCCAGACTAATACACAGGATTTCTTAAATGTGAAAAAAAGCATCTTTGACTCGTTTTTTGGGTGAACTCTAAATTCAAACTTTCAGGTTTTGTTGTCACAACAAGAGACGATAGCTATACCAAGTAGTCTTGTCATTATGTTGATCACTTTCAGCTTACTGATAAATTATACGGACTTGAGTATGTTCCGTTATCATGTAGTTTATGCTACATCCTCGAGCAGCCAGTTAATCTATGTCATTACTACTGTTTTCTTCCAAGGGAATCCAAGATGCAAGGACGATTATTATCCACCTTGCTGTAACGAAACAATTCTGGAGTCCACTCCTGCAGAACCTACCCAAACCACCAAGAAACAGAGAACAAATCAATCGAGTAAGCAATGTGTTTTAATTTTTTTTTTATTAGGGTAACTTATCCCAACAACATTCTGAATTCCTTTACACGGGGCAGTCGTAAGTTGTTGCAGTCGATGTTGCTGATGTTGTTGTTACTTTTGTTGTCGTAGTTGTCATTGCTGTTGTTTTGTTGTTATCGTTGTTTAGTGCTATGAGCGTTGTCACTGTCATTACGGTGTTGGTTAAGCCTTGTTCTCACTAGCGATGCAATCTGAAGTAAGCATAAGCACAAGCATAAGCACAAGCGCAAGCTAACGCAAGAAAAACGGAATCTTCCATCCTCTTGCGCTTGGACTTGTCTCTAGTGAGAATCAGGCTTTATACTAAAGCTAAAACAGTGTGAAACTCATGCAATACCCTAATATTTCATCATGATCTCAAATACAGTCATTCATAAAAGCCGGTCAGTGTGATAGAAATTTTATGGTGTCAGTTAAAAGGTATTTAGTGTAATTTATCAATACAGTAGTAGGCATCATAAAGAAAGTAGTAGCAGGCTGGCCAAAAAGCGTAGGAGAAAATCTCCACAACTCTTTCCTTTTCCACCTCTTTATGCATTCCATGCTCAATTTTGGTGATGACTGCATTGTTATGGAGTCCAGTTCATAAAGGTAGGCAAGAGTATTTCTTAAATCAAAAGATCATTTTCAAAATTTGACTAAATACGTTTGTGTTTTTTGATTACAGACTCGTATACTCACAGGGTTAGCCTCATTTGGACGTCCGAATATTCAAAAATGACCAACGGTAAAGTAATGAATGCACGACTTCATCAATACAAACACTTTGAAATTCCACGGAATTTCAATGAAACACATGAATATTCTACACTAAATCGAGGCTAACCCTGAGAACTCGAGACTGGAGCGTTGATGGTACCCATTAACCTTTGCCAAATTAAGCTGGAAAATAATTTCCTATCCTTTGCATTTTAGAAAATGGCTCTATGGATAAAGGTGGTTCTTGTGGTAAGTAGAGCAAAGAAGTTGCTAGAGTACCTATCATTGAATGAAATGATTATAATATACATTGGTAATCAATAACAATACATTGGATCGAAAGTGGTTTCAACTTAAGAAACAAAATTTTATTATCGTGTTTTCCATATATGTCTCTAGTTATGCATGGAGACGGTGCTGTTTCATAACTTTGAAGTAAAACGAAAATAGCGAAGTTTTGCGCTGTCGTCGCCTATTGATATTAATGTGCCAACCAGAGAGCTATTGGCTATTAAAAGTGATAGATAGATAGAGAAGAAACATTTATAACGTCGAGAAATTCCCTGGGTAGTGATTGGCTATGGAGACCACTGTTACCCTTAATATCAATAACATTTATCTTTTCCTATAAACGTGATCGTAATCTCCGTTCTTTCTTGGTCAAGGGAGTTCTTCCCTCTAACAAAGAACCTGGTACTTTTCGCTGTTCTCGTAAACGTTGTTATACTTGTCCTCACATAGTCTCTCACACTTCTGTTGTCGGTCCTAAATCAACTGTTAAAATCACTGACCATTTTGTTTGTACCACTTCTAATGTTGTATATTGTATTAAATGTACCCGCTGTAATCTTTTGTATGTGGGCGAGACTGGCCGCCGTCTTGGTGATCGCATTTGCAATCATCTTTATGATATTCGCAATAACGATCCCACCAAACCAGTTTCCCGCCATTTTAATCTAGCTAACCATTCTCTTTCTGACTTCATTGTTTTCGGTCTTTCTTTGCTTAACGGCAACAATGATTGTCGCAAGACCAAAGAAATGCGGCTTATTCACCTATTGGGCACTCTTAGTCCCAACGGGATTAATGAACGCTTTATTTTCAACTAACCTTTTCTTTTGTCTTTTGTCTTTTGATTGTTTGTTTTTGTTTTTGTTTCCTTGCCTACCTTGCTCTCATTGGTTTCTTTTGTCTTATTCTATCATATATACACTCCTTTCTACCACTTCTTTCTCTTTTACTCCGACGAAGGACTAGCGTCCGAAACGTCAGTAAGTTTTTTCATCTTTTCACGGTGTATAATTTACCTTTTCATCATTACTGTAACATTTATGTGCTTAAGGAAGCCTCGAAATCAATATTCAATCACTGTTCAAGGCGGAAGGATTTGTTCCGTGTATTTTTAATGATGTTTATCCTACTCTATTGCATTCTTTCGGTTGTATTATGAAGGCCTAGGGTTTTATCGAGTAACAAAACTATAGATTCGTCCACTCGGGTTTTAAATGATCTCAGTAGTTGGCATGTAGGTCCCTCTATTTTCTTTGTCCCTCTTTGTGTAAGCTTTGATTAATACATCGCAAACTGAAGCCATGATTGCTACCAAGTCTAATTTCCTAGCGTGGTGAACTTCATGATTCGTCCCTCTATTCTCGGACAACTACTACGAAAAAATAGCCAAGCGGAAGTACAACTGCTGCCGGTTTAGTAACCTGTAGTGTTGTGATTCCTCCTTCAGTTGAAATATAACCATTATAATAAATATATAATAATAAAACCTTGTTTTTCACCGATTGCTTTTCAAAGCTTAATCGAAAATAGAAAACATAACATTGTGAGCGAAAGGTTTGTTTCGAAGCAAAATCGCATAATCCATTCTTATCAGCAGATTGCTTCAACAAGAAAAGAAAAGAAGATCCTGTCTTATTGTTTCCTTGTGGTGTTCTCGCCATCCAAGTCCAGGAGATATGGCATTTGCGTTGCTAAAACTGTCTTTCCAGATTTTGATGTTTTTTAGGATATTGTGGCTTACCTCTAGTTCGACAGGTAAATAGATACTTCAAATTGTCAACGCTACCTGTCAATTATGATGTTTATTGCGCACTCACGTTGTGTTAGAGATCAATAGGATTTCAAATTCGGTATGAACTTACTAAATAGATGTTTCACATCAAAATTAGATACCCTATTTAATATGTCGACATTAGTTTTCGTATTATTTACTTTTAGATCTGCTTTTACATCCTAAAGAAAGATAAAGCATATCCCAATTCCTCGTACTTCCCTTTAAGATAATAGTCGTGACTTACAAATCGGGCCAAATACACTTCCGTAAATATAATCAAACATTAGAGTACATAAAGGTATATAGGGACCGTAAGAAGGTACATGGCAAACTGCTCTAACGATTGATTTAAAATTTATTGACGGTAGTCTATTTCCCGATTCTCATGTCCATGTCGCGACTATTAGCGACCTTAAGATTTGCAAAAACTCAGTGCGACGGCGACGTCAACCGGAAGTGTAAATAACTTCACTTTGTGGTTTCGTGCCTTCAAGGTGTTTCTTCCATGTGGATGAGTTGACTTTACAGACAATGTTTTGAATGAAATCTCCAATGAATAGAACTCCAAAGAAAAATTATTTCACGTACAAGTCCTAAGGTCTCTATGAGCGCGTAGCAATAAAAACAGTGGTGCAACTAGTATATAATTAATGTGAGCTGTAACACAATAAATATAGATATAACTTTAAATTCTTCCGATGTAACATTGGCTCAATGACTCTCAAACCACCTTTCCATTATAAACAAAACATCCTGTCTATTTCCAGAAGAGGTTGATCCTTTCCAAATCGGAAGAGTTGCCCATTGTTTTCACTATGCGGTCAGTCCGAAAGCAAAAGACCAAAGACGTCACTAAAAAAACGTCATGGGTGAAACAAAAAATTCTTAATCGTCACTAACGTTCTTACTATTTCATTTTATTATATTTCACAGATTGTTTGTGCTACACATTCAATACACATAGATTAGGTTGGAGAGAGTGCCGACGTGAGTGCAGAAAAGATGGAGGTGACTTGGTAACCATGGAAACAGAAGAGAAATGGAAATTCATTAATTCAAAGATTCAAGGAATCAATATTTATCCCAATGAATGGTACATTGGCCTGAAAAAGGAAGGAGGAGAATGGAAATGGGTGAACGACCAAATACTTTCAATAGACAAGTGGCAAAGATATGAACCAAACGGTGATGGGGAATGTGTGACTATGGCTAAGAACTATCCCCCCGGAACACAAGGACTCTTTAAAGACGATGATTGTCTCTCTCCTTTTATGTTTATATGTGAGTACAGGAAAGGTACGTGACCAGTTGCATGCACTTATATGAAGATAATCTGATAAGCAATACGTATTCGAACTTTGAAAGCTTTTTTGTGCAGGTTTCTAGTGAAACAAGCAAACCCCAAATTATAGTGGAATATTATTATGATCACTAAACTTTTAGAGACCACCACATCAAGAAAATATTGTCTTAATCTAATGTTTCGAGAACCGTTAAATCAAAATTAATGTAAAAGTTGCAGCTTAAGTAGCATATGTATATTGGAGTTGAAAAGTGTGAGAGTAGAAGGCACCTTGAAACCAAACTTAATTCCAAATAAGGTATCAAAATCTATTTCAAACATCAAAATTAGTCATTTGCTTATCTGGATATTCCGGAGCATAGTTATAGGGTTACACGTTTCAACCCCCTTATAAATTTCTCACGATATTGATATTTTACTAATTTTCTAATGCTCAGATAAATAAAGCCGCTATTAGGGAGATTTTATCTGGTCCAGTACCATGAATCCAGCCTAATACCCAGGATTTCTTAATTGTGGAAAAAAGGATATTTGACTCGTTTCTTGGGTGAAATCCAATCTATAACCTCCAGTTTTTTTACTTGTCACAACAAAAGACGATAGCTATACCAAGATGTCTTGTCATTATCATGATGTTGATCACTTAAGAGTCTACTGATAAATTATAGACTTGAATATGTTTGTTATCATGTAGTTTATGCTACATACTCAAGGAGCCGGTTAATCTATGTCATTACAACTGTTTTCCTCCAAGGTAATCCAAGATGCAAGGACAGTTATCCACCTCGCTGTAACGAAACAAATCAGACAACAAATCAATCAAGTAAGCAATGTCTGTCAATCTTGTTTGCTTTATTAGGGTAACTTATCCCAACAACATTCTGAATTCCTTTACACTGGCAGTCGTTAAGTTGTTGCATTTAATGTTGTTGATGTTGTTGTTACTTTTGTTGTCGTAGTTGCTGCTGTTGTTATCGCTGTTTTTTAGTGCTATGAGCGTTGTCACTGTCATTACGGTGTTCTCACTAGCGATGCAAACTGAAGTAAGCGCAAGCGCAAGCCAAGGCAAGAAAATCGGAATCTTCCATCCTATTACGCCTTGGTCTCTAGTGAGAATCAGGCTTTATACTAAAACTAAAACAGTGAAACTCAATACCCTAATGTTTCATCATGATCTCAGATACAATCATTCATAAAAGCCGGTCAGTGTGATTGAAATTTTACAGTGTCCGTTTAAAAGGTATTTAGTGTAATCAAAGGTAGGCACCATAAAGAAAGTATTAGCCTGACCAGAAAAGTGTAGTAGAAAACGTCTCCAGTACTCTTTCCTTTTCCACCTCTTTATGCATTCCATGCTCAATTTTGGTGATGTTATGACTGCATTGTTACGGAGTCCAGTTCATAAAGGTAGGCAAAAGTATTTCTTAAATCACCGGGCTGAAATTAGCAGCCAACTCGGCAGCCAACTCAAAAATGTCATATAATGCATCCTATGCAACTCAAATAAGATTATTCATCTGTACTAAGTTAATTTATGGAGTTTCGTGCTTTAATTGAGCTAAATAAATGAAACATATATATTTTAGTAGTCATTGAGTATCAAATAAGTATCATGAACATTGACATGCTTGATGATGTAAACTTAACTTAATTAACCTAAACAGTTATCTTTACCATCGTGCATTGTAAAATATGAACTTAATGTATACTGTGCTTCTTTGTGTCATTTACCATGCTTTCCAATGAAAACATATTCTTATATCGACATTTTTTTAAGGAATGCGTTCAGTATATGGTACAAAGTAGATAATGCTCTCACCAGTCAAGTGTCGTTTTGTATTATTTAAAGAATATCAGTTTATAAATCAAAGTCTATTTTTTATTGATTGAATGATACTATTTAAAAGATCTATAAGAAATAAAAGTGACTGTTTAAGTTTTTAAGTTAAAAATTAACGTTAACATGCACTTGATCTTTATCTTTTGCGTGAGGTAACGCCGTTATTGACTCTTATAGCGCATTTAGTTTCAATTCTCATTCAAGTTCTTTCTACCATCGCTTTTCTTTTGATAATGAAGTTTGCTAATAAGAAATATTTTAAGGTAAGTAAACTTATTCATTGGCTGATTTGTAAAATTTGTAGTTAAATGATAGCACATTTAAGATCATCACGTTGTTTCAGGCCAAGCGTCATTTGCAAAAGCACTCAATAGACTATCTGAGACTTGGAACCATCTTTGGTTGGTTTTTCAATGAAAATGAAAAGCCATCGATATCCAAAAAAGATGGCTTTATTGTAAGATCGACTCAAGAATATTTCAGAAGGACTGAATGTTCAGCACGGGAAGTGAAAGCCGTCTACAACGCTTGGACAAAGGACATCGGCGGTGCTAGAAGCTACGCACTTAATTTTCAGGAAAAAAACAGTGTTCGTAGCGTTCTCTCAAGAAAAGGCGAGGTAGGTTCATATATTTGTCCAAAATTTATAAGTTTTTTTTATTGATTTGAATGGATTTTAATTTTGTTTGTGAAAATGGTTTCCGGCCAAACATGCCAGAGTTAAACTATAATCATGCCAATCAAGATTTTTACCAGCTATCAAGCAGTTTGGTATGCCGAGATAACAGAGCCAAAACAAACCGTCTGAACTGTATAAATGATTAAACTAAATTTTTATTGTTACTTTAAACAAAAGTTGATGAAACTTTTTGGGGACAAAGTATGTTATATTTATGAGGACAGCTATATTCCAGCTCGGAAACTCAGAGCGTGGGCAAAGCTTGTATGTGTACTTAATGGTAGTGGCTATTAACAAATGCAACAAAAGCTGCGTTAACATACCACAATAAGCTAAAGAAACAGTTTATCAGTGAGTACCCTCGACATATAAAGCTACACATGTGCTATACTATACTATTATACTATTCATCTAAGCTACAGCCTAGGGTTACAATTCCTCAACGTTGACAGTTCAGGGAGTAGTATATCCCTCGGCGTATCATGACCTTTGTTTAAATTACATTATCCGGTAATTCTTATCTTATCATTTTGGAAAGGTTTTATTTGTTTTCAATTATGTTGTCAATCATTGTAAAACAAAAAATAAGATAAATGTTTTTTGTTGTATTAAATGAATAGAAAAGTACCTGGGAATGTGCGCATGAATTGATAGAAGATAATCTAATGAACTAATGAATGACGACTAATAAATGAATCAAGTTATTATATAAATCGGACTGGATGCATTCAATGGGTGGATCGACACGTAAATGGATGAATGGTCGCATTAATTGAGTCGAATAAAATTTTGACGGATTAAATAATAAATGAATACGCCTGCATTAATTTTGGGAAAGAAGAAAAAAGAAAATGAAGAAAATGCATGAATAATAATGATATTCATTGTTAATAAATCGTTTTTAATTAACAATAATAACTCAATAATTGGTCTGAAATAGGAAAGGAGAAAAAAATTTAGATTAATTACAGTTTTCTTTTACAATTTCTAAAATTTGATAACACCAGCGTTAAGATGTACTAAAATATTCCCATTCATTCCCATTCATTGATAAACTGTGTAAACATAACCATCCTCTATCCAAATTCTGAAAATTTTCGTTTATAATTCACAAATCCGAGTAAAAAAATATTTCTGGCAATTTTAATGTCTAAATGAATACACAATATGAACAATAATGATGTTTATCACCTACAAGATTATCATTCAAAGAGTACAAAATTTCTTTTCTAAAGAAATCTTTTTATAAAGTCCTGACTCCACCGGCAGTTATGAGCAGAAATCGGTGAATTTGATGAATTTATGTAAGTATGAATGAAGGAGTAAATAGAATAATACAAGAAGAACCGAACTAAGAAGTAAACGGAAAAATGAATTTGCAAATGTCTAACAAATATAAAGAAGGACAAAAGGGGAATAAAATCCTGCAAGACGGAAATTGCCCATTACCCCACCCTTATCATTTTTCTAATGGTCCATATCCCTTAATAAAAGAACAAATGGATGAATACATACAAAAGTTGCTAAAGAATGGTTTGACGGACGCAAACAGAGTGAAATAACAAATGGCCGATTGTCATAAATAAGTGCACAAATGAAAAAATAAATAATTGAGTGTGAGTTGAAAAAGATGAATGAATAAATGAATGGATGGATGGGTAAATGTTATGGATGAGTGCGTGAATAAAACGATTAGTGAGTGAATGACATGAATTGAATGAATGAATGATATAATGAAGATATGCATGAATGAATAAATGAATGAATGTATGAATTGTTTAATGGACGCATTAAAGGGGAATGTTGTGAATGAATGCGTGAATGAATGGATGGCTAAATGGATCACATGACTGAATTTTAGGGGTGCAATGTATGGTAAAATAAAGATATGAATGGATGATCTGCAGGAAGAATGGACGGAGATATAGGTGGATTTGATTTGTGAACAAATAACAAAAACGATAACAACTGACATATAATAAAATTGAGAACTGACATACGAAGGATCAACGGCCCTGGGGACGCCGGGGGTAATCGTGCGGGGATGCTCGTCGTATCTCTTAGGGGTAAAAATCAGCGATTTGGTCTCTTTTAGTGCCGTAAAGTTGATATATTAAGCAATTCAGCACTTTCTGGTATCTTTTAGGGTGTTGAAAAAGGAACTAGCTCATCGCAATCATCGCATGTATACAAATCCAGTCATTAATTAATATTTAACAAAAGAATCTCTGGTGTATTTTTATAGAACAGTAGGAACTCGTGGATAAATTGAATCACCGTAAAAAGCTTTGTGAAACTGACGTTTCGGATGTTAGTCCTTCGTCGGAGTAAGTGGAAAGAAAATATGAGAAGGGATGAATAAATTATAAATACTAAGATGGAAAATAAAGTGACCAATGAGAAATAAGCATATGAAGAAATAAAAAGAAACAAAAGGACCGAAAAAAACAATAAATGAGAAATGGAAAGTGAAGCATGACTAATTAAAAGTGAAGTGTTGATTCATCCCATGGGGACTGACAGTGTCAAGTGAGTGAATAAGCCGCATTTCTAACGTTTTGCGGGAATTATTACCGCCGTGCAATAAACTTAAACCAAAGACAATGATGTTAGATTATGTTAGATTATGTTAGATTTATTATGTTGTATTTTGATAGTATTGTTTTTGTTGTATCTCTTATTGGTTAAAAATTGCCAAGCCACGCCCTTTTGGAAAAAACGTCCAATATCTTTTAGGGTTATTTTGAAAAATTTCCGACGAGCATCCCCGTAAGTTTACCCCTGAGTCCCCCCCCCCCCTCCTCCTCCCGGGTCAACGGCACAACCAAATGACTGAAAGAATGAACCGATTGAAGGGTTGGAAGATCTGTCATCAGATCTGTCAACCGGGAGGACGGGGTTCGAATTCCAGCCGGACAATCACTCAGGGTCTTAAAATGATCAAGGTGAGAATGTTCTAGCTTTGTAATTAGTTCGGTATCTAACTGTGCATTGAGACGTTATTGAAATGGACTATATATAACACTGCATTACACTACAATAATAATTTAGCCTTTTAAACAACTATTTCGTCATTGATGATGTTTAAAGATTAAAGGATGATATCCTTTACTCTAATTAAAGGTTTTTTGAGTCTGACTTATAATAAAATTTTTCAAAACGTTTTCAAAAGTGATGAAGGTACTAGCCAGAACGTTTTGAAATTAGTAAAAAATCTATCATATTTTATATAGTATTATATTATTTGGATTATATCTGGCACATGTTAGAGACAAATGAACTTAAATTTTTCAATTCAATCGGTAGAGTTTTGATGGCATTTATACTGAAAACAAGTACGAATGTCTGTCCAAAGGCCAAAAAGTTGAAAAAGAATCATTTGAAGCTGTCCAAGAGAAAAGCAACGTAAGTATGCTTAAGTTTCATATTACTTTTTAATTTGTTTCTTACAATAACCTTTCCTTTTTCATTTAACATAGCGCACATATTATGCTTATGTTCACTGCTGTTTTCCAATGTAGGTTTTTGAAAACAAACGAAATCTGAGGAGAAAACGAGAAGTAAGTCTACTTTTTTACATTACCAAGATATTTACCAAAATATGTGAAACAACTTACTAGAATGGAGTCTTACGGAATACTTTTCTAGTGACGGTATTTCGATAATAGAGTGCTCACATTATATCCGTGAAGCAAATACTAATTTTTAGCGCTAAATAGTGATAATTAAACAATAGCAAACAAAGGATTCTGTATGAAATAATACTAATTAGTACTATTTAATGTTCACGGTTATAGTGCGTGCACTCTAAACAAAAGACGTCGATAACCCAGAGCAAATGACTTATTTGGTAAAGGTTTACACGATGGAAATTTATATGAAATGTCTAGAATAACTAAAACTCAAAGTTAACTTCAAGAACTCAATATCGTTTAAAATTTCGTTTTCGTTTTAAATTTTTAGAAATCAGTTAAACTGAAAGATTTTTTGGTCACTCCACTCTTGTTTCCTAAAAGAAAACCCAAATCAAGCGTCGTACAGAGTTTAGCAGATACGGTTTCCAAGGTAGGATACTTAATTACCAAAAATCGTACGTCCTGCTCTAAATAATCAAGACTAAAGATTTTGTTCAAAATAGGAGAAGAAGAATATTGTGGCAGAACAAAAAAAGACACAAGAAGACACCACAGCTCCATTAGCAGAGGTAACTTGCATCAACCTTACTGTGCATCTCGTTTGAAATAGCCAGAGCCGCTGCATAAACAAACAAATATATTGTTTTTCTTTGCCCATTGCAGCCAACAAATGATGTTGAAATGGACAGTTGTGGTGAAAAACTCAAACCAACGATAGTGCTTGAGGTAGGAAAAAAATCATTAATTACAAAGGTATGCCTGCCGTCTATAATAATGAACTGACATATTTGCTGAACGACAGAATGATGGCGTCGATTGAGTGGTGAGCGAGTGTACAGCGGTAGCATATGTTATGATCACTTATTATTCTGAACTAGTGACTGTTATACGGACGATGCACTGACCCATCTTACCATTTTTTTTGGTGACAGACAGTTAACCATAGTGGTTAACTAGTGGTTAACAGAATGCTTGTTTTTGTCATGTTTCTGACCTAAACGTTTTTTATTATAACGGAAACCCCCTTTTCTCTTTGTGCAAGTTTTTCACTAATATAAAATTCCCCTTTACGTATTTTAGCCAAATAATGATGACGCAAATGGGCTTGATGTTCCATGTGAAGAAGTCACACTAAAGGTATGTCATATTACTTGTTCTAATAGATGTAAATGACAGTTAATATACTCCAAAGCATTTGATTGCTTACGCGTGCACAATATTTCGAATATTTGTGAAATATTTGTTGTTAAAAGGCAAAAGTGCAAAAACACAACACATTAGCGGTAGTTAATTTTTAAAGGTACCCTTTCTTTAGACCACGTTTCTGATAATAACTTTTTATTTTCTTATGAAGGACGACATCACAGTAGAGACTGTTTCAAGACTTACTCGTTCTATTGCTACAACAGACAGGGTGTTTTTCACTGCATCGGTACCCAATAACTCCACATCCGTTATGGAATCATTTGATTGGGATAAGATCAAACCATCTCGTTCTCGCCGAACGCATCTGGCTAAAGGATGGACTGATGTCGTTTACAAATATCTGAACAAACTCAACCCGTACTGCCCTTTTGTATTTAAAGGGCACAAAGCTAAGCGATTTTCTAGTCGACAGAGCACTGCCAGTTATTCATTTATTGCAAGTGGCCGCTGTGCTTTCAAAACCTGCCCTCTCCAATTTAAAGTTTTCATGTTATGCAGTGAAGAGAGGCAACGTATTTTGCATATTGCTTTTAACGGCGATGTGAAGCACGACCTGAGCATTAGAAAGGCTCGTCCCATCACCGGCGAAACAAGGCAAGAAATGGTTCAACATTTTAAAAAAACATCTGAAAAACCCTCCACTGCTCACAATGAAAAAGTAGACAACATTGAGAGTTCGTCATTTAGTGCTGGTAATTGGTCAGGTGCAGGTACAAGTGTCAATGTTGTTCAGCAAATTGCTAGTGAAGCTAGGCGTTCGTTGAGACTGAACGACAATGCCATTGTGTCATTGGACTCAATGCGCAAAGCATTCATGAACGAAGAAGGATTTTCTTCGCTTAAAATAAAGGGATATGTGCAATATATAGCTGCCTCTCCACTTGTCGTTCATCTTTGGACCGAAGGACAGATTCGCCTTTGGCACGACACCTGCCGCAACATGGTGGCATTTCTTGACGCTACAGGTACCATCATATCCAATTGGGATGACAATCGAGTTTTGTACTACACGTTGGTCGTTCCCAGCCCTGTTGCCGGAAAACCACCTTTACCAGTTGCAGAATTGATAACGAGCCGTCACAACGTGCCCACTATTCAACACTTCTTGCAATCCTTTAGGTACGCTGAGGGGCTTTTGTTTGGTCACAACAATGTTCCAACGCCAATGCAAATAGTCAGTGATCAGGGAAAAGCCATACTACTAGCATGCCTCCAGGAATTTAATAAAGAAACTGTGCTATCGTACCTCGAGCGAGCTTGGCGAATAGTTCACGGCAAAGGAAGTGAGAAGGATTTTACCTTAATGACACCTCATATCTGTTGTAGCCATTTGATGCACAACGCAAGTACCATCTGCAAAAAAATATGTAAAACTAACAGCAAACGTTGGTATTCTTTCTTGCTGTACTCAATATCTCTTCTTGTTAATGCCTGTACATTTGACGAGTTCCAACAAATTCTTGAAGACATATCCCTTCTCTTTCTGACCTCCCACAACTGTCCCCAAGTTCAAAAAGCATATACACGAATTCAACAAAAAATTGAGAAATTAAACAAAGAGGAACCTCAGATAGAACACAAATGCACAGACGACTGTGCTAACATGGACGAGTCTTTTACAAAACCTGATGCTAAAGGTCCATTTGCAAAGAAGCTGTTTGAGATAACTCACAGCATGGAAGAACGTTCCAGTACGCTTGTCATGGGAAAAGACGAAAACCGATGCTATTCACCAGAGTTCATGGAATACTTAAAGCGTCTTCTCCCAATTGCACCTTTGTGGAGTAATTTTTTCCTCTGTAAAATTTCAAAATCAAGATTCCAATCTAAAAAAAATTCAAAAGAAGTAACAACCCAAGGTACGATCGAGAACTACATGAAGTTAATGAAAACAGACGACTTCAATGGAAAACACCATCTCCGCGTCGATGAATTTGTGTCTCTTCAAAAAACGTTTATTCAAGCTAGGTGCCGTTTATATGGCGACACAATACAAAAACGGGCTGTCATGCAATTGAAGCGAAAAAGAAAAGAAATGTGCTGTGATGATCTCGATCTCTATTCTGGATCAACCGAGCAATGGAACAAAAAGGTCAAACGATCGTCATCTCCAGATAAGCGCCGTGGACAGTTCCAGCAGCCACCTTCCAACGCAATGCCAAAAACCCCAGTCAACTCAAAAGTAAATTTAACCAAGAACACTTCTAGAAATTCAAACAAGTCAACGACAACAACTATGAAACCAATAAAAAAACAATCTTCAGCGTACTCAAATTATTTGACCAAGAATTTTAAATCATTTTCAAACAAAGGTAAAGATCTCCCAGCAGTCTCTAAAATAGCTTCTAAAAAGTGGAAGCGACTCACTGCCGAGGAAAAAGATAGCTATGATATGAATGACATAACTACTGGTTCTCTCGAATCCAGAATGCCAAAAGGTAAAAGAACGCCACCATCTACCAGCCCAAGTTGTCCTATTTTTTCGATAGGAATGAAAAACAAACACAACAACTGTTGGTTGAACGCTTTGTTGCAATCTTTCTCAGTTACCACTTTAGGTGATATTACAACAGAGGACGCAAAACCACTATTTCCAATGATGTTCAATTACCTTGCCATGATTTTTACAAGACTTAAGGAAAGTGCAGATTATACAAGGCCATTGAATCCCACTGATTTACTCAAGCAATTACACAAAAAGGGTCTGAAGATTGGTAAGCAACACGATGTTCATGAAGCTTTCTCCAAAATTATGGAAATCTGCTCTTTCGACCTTGGTGGAACACCCATTCCTTTTTTTTCTACGTTTTGGGGCGCAGTGCAATACAAGAATTCCTATTGCACTTGTGGAAATTCAAGAGAGAGTGAAGAGGATTCATTTCATTCACTTGCTGTGGAGCTCCCCAGAAACGGAATGACATCTTCAGTAAAGGACTGCCTCTTTGAATATTTCAAGGAAGAAGTTCTTATCGATGACAACAAATTAGAATGTGGGACTTGTCGTCAAAAGACTTGTCAAACACGACAGGGTTTTTTAAAAAACCTGCCCCCAGAACTTTGTCTGTGTACTAAAACGTAATGGTGTCACCGCAAATACTAAAGATCATTCTCCATTGACATTGGACATCACAATCGATGTATCACAGTTGAAGCACGAGGGCTCTCCACCCACTGAATACATATTAGCAGCTGTAATACTCCACAAAGGACAGGCGTTGAGTTCAGGTCATTATGTTGCCCTACAAATTTTCCCTGACAATGATACTGTAGTACTTTTTGATGACGAAAAGGTCGAACATAAAAACCTTGCATACTTGTCTAAAAGAATAGTCACAAGAGAAGTATACATGCTGTTTTATGTTAGAGTTGATGGAGAAAAAGATAAAAACACTGTACACTCAGCGGAGATCGAGGACGCGAGCAAGTATACCGATTTCAAAAGTGAATTCTCTCACAATAAAAGTGGTTTCGACAGTGTAAACAACATACAAAGCGAAGACGGAGCGCAAAACGACAACAAACACAAGATTGAAGTTCACGATACAAGTATTGACGACGCACGTACAGCTGAAAATGAAAAACAGCAAGAACACAAATATATTTCACCCTATGACGCACTGGATATTACCAAAAAAAATGAAATCGTTGGGACAGTGAAATCGCTTAAAATATACGGACGGGATTTGAAAACCTTAGAACATCCTCCTTTAAATAACACATATGTATTACCGGACAACCCTGGAGAACTCAATGACACTATTATCTTGGCATACCTATATTTGATCAAACAAGCGTTGCTTTTGGAAAATAAAGAATGTGTTGTTTATGATACCAATTTTTTTTCGCAGCTTAGGTCAGTTTTTTTCCATGTTACCATGGCTGCTAGTCCATCTACAAAGCCCGATTGTCACTGTTACCATGGCGGCTAGCCCATCTACAAAGCTCGATTATCACAGTAAAGGTGTCTGCTAATCCATCTACAAAGCTCGATTGTCACTGTTAACATGGCTACTAGTCCATCTACAAAGCTCGATAGTCACAGTAACCATGGTTACTACTCCATCTACAAAGCTCGATTGTCACAGTAAAGGTGTCTGCTAGTCCATCTACAAAGCTCGATTGTCACTGTTACCATGGCTGCTAGTCCATCTACAAAGCTCGATTGTCACTGTTACCATGGCTGCTAGCCCATCTACAAAGCTCGATAGTCACAGTAAAGGTGTCTGCTAGTCCATCTACAAAGCTCGATTGTCATACTAACGATGGCTGCTAGTCCATCTACAAAGCTCGATTGTCACAGTAACGATAGCCGTTTGCCCATCTACAAAGCTCGATAGTCACAGTAACCATGGTTACTACTCCATCTACAAGGCTCGATAGTCACAGTAAAGGTGTCTGCTAGTCCATCTACAAAGCTCGATTGTCACAGTAAAGGTGTCTGCTAGTCCATCTACAAAGCTCGATTGTCACTGTTACCATGGCGGCTAGCCCATCTACAAAGCTCGATTATCACAGTAAAGGTGTCTGCTAATCCATCTACAAAGCTCGATTGTCACTGTTAACATGGCTGCTAGTCCATCTACAAAGCTCGATTGTCACAGTAACGATGGCCGTTTGTCCATCTACAAAGCTCGATTATCACAGTATTGGTGTCTGCTAGTCCATCTACAAAGCTCGATTGTCACAGTATCGATGGCCGTTTGTCCATCTACAAAGCTCGATAATCACAGTAAAGGTGTTTGCTAGTCCATCTACAAAGCTCGATTATCACAGTAACGATGGCCGTTTGTCCATCTACAAAGCTCGATAGTCACAGTTAAAATGGCTGCTAGTCCATCTACAAAGCTCGATTGTCACTGTTACCATGGCGGCTAGTCCATCTACAAAGATCGATTGTCACAGTAAAGGTGTCTGCTAGTCCATCTACAAAGCTCGATTATTACGAGTTCTTTGAGTTTCGTAATTTTGTTTGTTTATAAATGTCACAGTTGCAATTGCAAATGTTAATAATTAACTTCGTTAGAGATTTCTGTATTGGACATTGTTAGTTGAAAGGTTTTTTCATTAATAAATGCTGTGATGTGTTTTGTTTGTTTTTTTTCTTTTTTGAGTTTATTCAGTGTGTGACAGAGAGAAAGACCCAAGTTTAAAACTTAATAAGTAATATATTAAAGATATTAATATTATTTTGATAGTCGTGACTTTTAAAATTTTTATAAAAAGGTTTTCTTTGGATATACCATTCATAATTTATAGCATTCGAGGCAATATTTCGAAATATTGAGTTGGCTGCCGAGTTGGCTGCTAATTTCAGCCCGGTATCTAAATCATGCAAAAGACCATTTAGAAAAATTTCAAAACACGTTTGTGTTTTTTGATTACAGACTCGTATATTCGCAGGGTTAGCCTCATTTCGACGTCAGAATATTCAAAAATAACCAAAGGTTAAGTAATAAATACACAACTTCAACAATACACTTTGAAATTCCACGGACCTTTAATAAAACACATGAATATTCTACACTAAATCGAGGCTAACCCTGAGAAATAGAGAACTCGAAACTGGAGCGTTGATGGTACCCATTAACCTTTGCAAAATTAAGCTGGAAAATAATTTCCTATCCTTTGCATTGTAGAAAATGGCTCTATGGATAAAGCTGGTTCTTGTGGTAAGTAGAGCAAAGAAGTTGCTAGAGTACCTATCATTGAATGAAATGATTATAATATACATTGGTTATCAATAACCACAATACATTGGATCGAAAGTGGTTTCAACTTAAGAAACAAACTTTTATTGTCGTGTTTCCATATATGTCTCTAGTTATGCATGGAGACGGTGCTGTTTCATAATTTAGAAGTAAAACAAAAATAGCTAAGTTTTGCGCTGTCGTCGCCTATTGATATTAATGTGCCAACCAGAGAGCTATTGGCTACAGAAACAAAGAGATTTTTAATTAGCTTAAATGGTTGGCAAATTTGATTGAGAATTAGATCCCTGACGTCAGTGTTTGTAAACAGCGGTGAATATCGCTATGAGCGAGAGCAACTTTTGTAACTTAGCACAAGACACTATGTAGATTTGCAAAGCATCTAATAATTTCTTTCCAAATAAAAAGTGATAGATAGACAGAGAAGAAAAATGTATACCGTCGAGAAATTCCCTGGGTAGTGATTGGCTATGGAGACCACTGTTATCCTTATAATATCAATAAATTTTATATGGTTAAGGAAAGATATGCATTGTGTATTTTTAATGATGTTTACCCTATTCTATTGCATTCTTTCGGTTGTATTATGAAGGCCTAGGGTTTTATCGAGCAACGTCTAAGTTCATCCACTTTAGGGTTTTAAGTGATCTCAGTAGCTGACATGTAGCTCCATTTTCTTTGTCCCTCTTTGTGTAAGCTTTGATTAGTACATCGCAAACTGAAGCCCTGATTGCTGCCAATTCTAATTTCCTAGCGTGGTGAACTTTATGTTCCCTGTTTTCTTAGACAACTACTACGAAAAAATAGCCAAACGGAAGTACAACTGCTGCCGGTTTAGTAACCTGTAGTGTGTTGTTATTACTCCTTCAGTTGAAAAATAAAAATTATAATAAATATAATAATAAAACCTTGTTTTTCACCGATTGCTTTTCAAAGCTTAATCGAAAATAGAAAACATAAAACCGAGAGCGAAAGGTTTGTTTCGAAGAAAAATCCCATAATCCCTTCTTATCAGCAGATTGCTTCAACAAGAAAAGAAAAGAAGGACCTGTCTTATTGTTTCCTTGTGGTGTTCTCACCATCCAAGTCCAGGAGATATGGCAGTTGAGTTACTAAAACTGTCTTTCCAGATTTTGATGTTTTTTAGGATATCGTGGCTTACCTCTTGTACGACAGGTAAGTAGATACTTCAAATTGTCAACGCTATCTGTCAATTATGATGTTTATTGCGCACTCACGTTGTGTTAGAAATCAATATGATTTCAAATTCGGTATGGCCTTACTAACATAGATGTTTCACATCAAAAAAGTGCTTTTGATACCCTATTTAATATGTCGACATAAGTTTTCGTATTATTTACTTTTACTATGTTTTTACATTCTAAAGAAAGGTAAAACATATCCCAATTCCTTGTACTTCTTTTTTATAAGATAATAGTCGTGACTTAGAAATCGGGCCGAATAAACTTCCGTAAATAAAATCAAACATTAAAGTACATAAAGGTACATAGGGACCGTAAGAAGGTACATGGCAAACTGCTCTAACGATTAATTTAAACATTTATTGACGGTAGTCTATTTTCCGATTTCCATGTTCATGTCGACGGCGACGTCAACCGGAAGTGTAAACAACTTCATATTGGGGTTTCGCGCCATCAAAGTCTGTCTTCCCTATGGATGAGTTAACTTTAACGACAATGTTTTGAATGTAATCTCCAATGAATAGAACCCCAAAGAGAAATGATTTACACTTCCGTTTGACGTTGCCGTCGTGGATTTTACAAGTTTTAAGGGCTCGATGAGCGCGTAGCAATGAAAACAGTGGTGCAACTAGTATATGATTAATGTGAGCTGTAACACAATAAAAATAAATATAAATTTAAATTCTTCCGAAAATGTAGTATTGCCTCAATGACTCTTAAACCACCTTTTCATTATAAACAAAACATCCTGTCTATTTCCAGAAAAGGGCCGTTCCTCCCCAAATCGAGAGAGTCACGGCGCATTGTTTTCAGTGCGATCAGTCCGAAAGCTAAAGACCAAAGACGTCATTTAATAGAGTGACCACAGTAAATCCGTGAAACTTTAGTAATACTAAATAGCACGATTTCATGCAAATTCCATTGTTTTCTATTGTTTAATTAGCACTATTTGTACTATTTAGTAATTAGTGTTTCACGGATTAACTGTGATCACTCTAAAGCGTAGATGAAACACAATCGTCACTAACGTTCTTACTCTTTCATTTTATTATGTTTCACAGATTGCTTTTGCTACACATTCAATACACATAGATTAAGATGGAGAGAGAGTCGAAGTGAGTGCATAAAAGATGGAGGTGACTTGGTAACCATGGAAACGGAAGAGAAATGGAAATTCATTAATTCAAAGATTCAAGGGATCGATATTAATCTCAATGAATGGTACATTGGCCTGATAAAGGAAGAAGGAGAATGGAAATGGGTGAACGGCCAAATACTTTCAATAAACAAGTGGCAACCAGAATGGAATAGCAACATTGAACCAAACGGTGATGGGGAATGTGTGGCTATGGCTAAGAACTATCCCCCCGGAACACAAGGACTGTTTAAAGACCTCACTTGTAAATACCCATTAATGTTTGTGTGTGAGTACAGAAAAGGTACGTTTGTTTTTGGTTTTTTTTTTTGTTTGTTTTTTTTTTTTTAGTTTTGTTTTGTTTTGTATTTTTTGTTTTGTTTTGTTTTGTTTTGTTTTGTTGTTTTTTTTGTTTTTTGTTTTTTGTTTTGTTTTGTTTTGTTTTTTTGTTTGTTTTGTTTTGTGCAGGTTTCTAATGAGACAACAAACCCCAAATTATAGTGGAATATTATTATTATTATCACTAAACTTATAGAGGCCATCACATCCAGAAACTAAGTATTGTCTTAATCTAATGTTTCGAGGACCGTTAAATCAAAATTAATGAAAAAATTAAAGTTGCAGCTTGAGTGACAGAAACTCATATGGGAGTTAAAAAGTGTCAGACTAGAGCGCATCTACTTAATTCAAAATACGGTATCAAAATTTATTTAAAATATTAAACTCCTAATTTGCATATCTGTATATTCTGGAGCATAGTTGTAGGGTTATACGTTTCAACCCTCTTACAAGTTTAGAGCATAGTTATATTACACGTTCAACCCCCTTGTGAGTTTCTCACAATATTGATATTTTGCTGATTTTCTAATGCTCCAATAAATAAAGGCCTTGTCAACAGGCGCGGAAGGGGGAGATTTTATTGGGTCCAGGTCCATGAATCCAGCCTAATACACAGGATTTCTTAAATGTCGAAAAAAGCATCTTTGACTTGTTCCTTGGGTGAACCCCAAACTCAAATTCAAAACCAGTTTTGTTACTTGTCACAACAAAAAACGATAGCTATACCAAGATGTCTTATCATTATGATCACTTTACAGCGTACTGATAAATTATAGACTTGAGTATGATGATGTGTATAATTATCATGCAGTATATGATACATGTGCTATCATACAGTTTATGCTCGAGGAGCTCGCGCCAATCTATGTTAATATTACTGTTTGCCTCAAAAGGGAATCCAAGATGCAAGGACGGTTATTATCCACCTCGCTGTAACGAAACAAATATTGGATCCACTCCTGCAAAACCTACTCAATTGGTAGCCTTTACTACACAACCTACTCAATTGGGAGCGACAGCTTCTTACAAAACACAGAAAGCAAGTGCAATATCTACGCCAAATGATAAAAGTGAGCAGTGTTTGAAATTGTTGCAGTGTAGTGGTTTGTTCTTGTTTTTCTGTCTGTTTCTTAGTTGCTTGTTTTTTAGAGTATATTTGTGTGTTTTTCTCTTGTTTGTTCTTTTTTATACTTTTGTTTGTTTGCTTCTTTGTTTATTTGTTTGCTTCTTTGTTTGTATGTTTGCGTGTTTGTTCTTGTTTTTTGTTTGTTTGTTTGTTTGTCTGTTTGTCTTCTTGTCCGTCAGTCTGTTTGTTTGTTTGTCTGTCTGTCTGTCTGTCTGTCTGTCTGTTTGTCCGTCTGTCTGTCTGTTTGTTTGTTTGTTTGTTTGATATCATTATATTGGTCAATCAGAAAACATGTAGTGACAGTTGCATTTTGCCAGATCACTTACTTTCTTGACAAATACCAAATGAACTAGGACACAAGAACTGAGTTTGAAATTTAAGCCACAATTGTATTTTATCATTTCCAGGAAACTTGTCTGGTTCGACGACACCAGCATATAAATATACGACGCACAATGATAAGAATAAGTTAAAACCATTTCCCATCACTCTTGTGGTAGTTCTTGTGGGAATTCTATTGACTTGTTTCATTTGCTTACTTCTTGTTATATGCGTTTGGAAAAGAAAAACAGGTATAACAGGCAAGTGTGTGTGTGTGTGTGTGTGTGTGTCTGCGTGTTTAATGTTTGTCATTTAATAAAAGAATACATACATATTATTTAATATTCCAGGAACTTCTGAACGAGACGAAGTTAGCCAGTAAGTACTAGTATTATATGGATTGATTCTTAGTTCGTTTGCTTACATGCAGCAATACTTTATTTCAACTTTTTCCCAAATAGTTGTGTATCGGTGTTTTAATTAGTATACACTTGTTTCAATAAAGTTAGTCACCTGAAAAGCTACAAAGCTGAGACAGACAAGAATTATAGGTAGATACATTTTACATGTTTTAACCGCTTGATAACTGTTGATGGACTTGAGATCTTCTACTAGTTACAAGTTCACCTCCTCTAAGCATCCTAAACTACTGCAGTTTGTGTCAAAAGCTTCACTTGTTGGATATAAAATATTTCCCATGATTCTCAGCGATCACAGCTTTCTAGGTTTTGGTGACTAACTTTATTGAAATAAGTATATATAATACAATTTTAACAGACGACAACCGTCAGAGATGGCCAGCATTAGATGCATAAATATCAATGAAGGGAGCTCGTCCATGCCCGAGCAAATAACCGAGACCGATGCCGTTATATATGCTGATATAAAAGATGACCATGCACGTTTTGAAAATCCTGAAACAACCACCTATGCTGAGATACACGATTACATGTCACCATGTACTCTCCCTTTACCAGCATATCCTGGACCATATGAAGCTACTGAAAAATACGAGGGGCAAGTATGTCAATCCGTTGATAACAAAGACACTGGAGAAGATGATGTTGATGATACACAGTATGAAAATGCTCCCAATAGTGCAACCCAGCAGCCAGGAGAAAAGATTCTGGATCCTAAAATAGACCCAGATGAACAGCTAACAGTGACTAATGCTATCTATGCCACGGTTGACAAGTCCAAGAAAAAAAAATCAGCGAATAAGCAAGTGGAGTTCGACCCTGTGTACGCACAGGTTGACAAAAGTGCAAAAACCAAGGTTAGTTTACGCCTGAGCATCACGTGGTGTAGGGGTACGTGCTTTGCTCTCGTGTCAGGTTAGACATTGATTATTGGGTATTTTCCATCACGTCAACCTTTAGTGATGAACGCATGAGACATGCACAGATTAAGTAATGCTAGGCATTTTCCATCACTAATGGCTTAAACCTCGACCTGACAGAGAGAAAGCTAGAGTAGCCACTTTAAGAGTTTGCTAAAAAATTGTTTAGATTGGTCTTACATTTCCTCACAAACTGTATGATAGTACTGTTTACAAAACAATTGCTTGGGCTACATCTACCCGTACTTAGTTTGTCGGGCGTATAGTACCAATCGAGAATGGAAGGGTCTATAGGACCTACCCCAAGGGCAGCTACAATAATGGTGTTTAGTTACACGTAGTATCTTCTATTCATTTCAGATCACCTTCTCCATCTAACTTCACTGCAGTATGCAATACCAATCAACAATCTACTAATTTACGATCTACTAATTTGATATCGATTAAAAACCTGCTATGTCATTGATTTATATATAGTAAACAAATAAAGTGATTCTTCTTAACGTTTCTGGTCATCTGTCAGATGAAGCTCTATCGGTCGCAGGGTCTCAGTTTCAAAATGTTTACGACTTGTTATTCAGAATATAATTTTCAGTTTCAGTGATTTTAAAATCTAGAGTAGAGAAGAGCAGTGCACGATGGAAAGTGAAAGAATTAAAACTTCAACACACGGTGACCCGGAAAATACGATGACTTTACGGATAACATCTTGTCGTGAGCTAATACGGTAAACCGCGTTATTGATATATCATAAAACTACATATTGCCAAAAAAAAAAAAAAAAAGGAATCGTAAAAGATACGCGATACTTTACTGAAATGAAACAACTTGGTATCATAACTGACGCATGCAGAATTATACAATATGGACAACATCTTGTTGTAGCTAATAGTAAACCGCTTTACTGATATATAAATATGTATGGACAAAAAGGAACCGCAGAACTTAGACGAAACCACAAAATACAAACTTTAGAAAATGAAACACCTTGGTATAACTGACGCATGAAGAATTATACAATACAATTTATTTCAATTTATATAAAACCTCCGTTAGTTGTAGACATCCTAGGTTTCCTAGACTTGCCCCAAGTCGACCTCTCTTGTTTTCTCGGCGTTTTTTTTAATCCGAGCGACGAAGTCGCGAGAGGTCGTGCGCCCAGTAAAATAAAAACGAAGCGGGCGGCGGACTTTGCGAAAGTCTATAGGTTTTCTTATTTTGTGTGGAAGGTTCTGGAGGTCAAATAAAGGTCGACTTTGGAAACTCTTTGAATTGGCAGTAAATGTGCATGGTATATTTCAAAAAAGATTCCCAAAAATTACCATAATGGAAAAATCCTTTTTAAGATTTGCTTTTTATTTTCTAATGCTGTACAAGGAATTTCATCTTTCAACATGCACAGTGGCTTTGGGTAAGTACAACCCAATATTTTTTTTCTCAATATTTTTGATCAGTTACTTGATAATATCATATAAATATGATAATACATGTGCAAGTACTGAGTGCCTAATACGTTGTACGAAGAAAATATTAAATCCTAAGTTGATGCGTTGTATCAAATGCTGTTTTATGTGATATAAGTATCGCAGTACGTTTCCTTGTGATCTTCCTGCATTTATCTCGTGTCATATACTTCATTATTTATTATTGTTTTATAGGGTTTCTAACAAAGTAGTCTTAAAAACGATCGTCTTAATTTTTTTCCCGAGGTCAAGTTTGCAAGCAAACTCTTTAAACATCTGTTTATTTTTAGATAATTTTGTTTGCTTATTCTTCATGATCATTAGAGCAATATTGTTTCTGCTACAAACTCAACTTCATAAAACTAAAATGGAAAGAAAGCGAAAAAATATGCAAGATAAAGGGAGGAAACCTCATAACTACGGAAACAGAGAAAAAGTGGGCGTTTATCAATTCCAAGGTTCAACAAATTGATTTCCCGCCAAACGAATGGCATATTGGGTTAGGGAAGGTGGGGCAAACATGGACCTGGATCAACAACCAAAGTCTAACAATAGATAAATGGCAGAGAGTAGGATCTATAGAAGAGCCTGATGGGTTTGGAAGGTGCGCTGCTATGTCGAAAAATTATCCTAAAGGAACATTTGGGCTGTTCAAAGAAATAACATGTTCAAATGAACAACTTATGTCAATATGTGAATACAAAGCTGAAAGAGGTAAGCCACAGCGTGGGATATTCGTACCATTTTCTCAAGCCTTTCCTCCTTGCCCTTGCCCTTGCCCTTGCCCTTGCCCTTGCCCTTGCCCTTGCCCTTGCCCTTGCCCTTGCCCTTGCCCTTGCCCTTGCCCTTGCCCTTGCCCTTGCCCTTGCCCTTGCCCTTGCCCTTGCCCTTGCCCTTGCCCTTGCCCTTGCCCTTGCCCTTGCCCTTGCCCTTGCCCTTGCCCTTGCCCTTGCCCTTGCCCTTGCCCTTGCCCTTGCCCTTGCCCTTGCCCTTGCCCTTGCCCTTGCCCTTGCCCTTGCCCTTGCCCTTGCCCTTGCCCTTGCCCTTGCCCTTGCCCTTGCCCTTGCCCTTGCCCTTGGCCTTGTCCTTGTCCTTGTCCTTGTCCTTGTCCTTGCCCTTGTCCTTGCCCTTGCCCTTGCCCTTGTCCTTGTCCTTGTCCTTGTCCTTGTCCTTGTCCTTGTCCTTGTCCTTGTCCTTGTCCTTGTCCTTGTCCTTGTCCTTGTCCTTGTCCTTGTCCTTGTCCTTGTCCTTGTCCTTGTCCTTGTCCTTGTCCTTGTCCTTGCCCTTGTCCTTGTCCATCTCCTGACCAACATTTTTTCATTTATAAGGTATATCCAGCTGCAATGAGTCCTATCCAAGTGGTTTCTGTTATGAAGTAGGACCTGGACCAACCCCAAAGCAAAGGGATAAAATCCTGTCCACTGAAACAATGTTTACTAATGTCCATCGAGGGATAACAGAGACTACACCATTTAATTTCGGTAGGTTATAAAACTACAAGTGGAATCAATTCCAACAACACTCTGGATTACTTTCGGCGGGGCAGGTGCTGTCGTATACCGCTGTGGATGGTGTGTTTTTGTTTTTGTTTGTTTGTTTGTTTGTTGTTTTTTTGTTTGTTTGTTTGTTTTTGTTTTGTTTTGATTTTTTTGTTTGTTTTTGTTTTTGTTCTTGTTTTCGTTTTTTTTATTGTATTTGTTTTTGCTGCAGCTGCTGTTCTTGTACTCGTGTGGCGTCATTTTAGTCATTGTGAAGGCTTAACCACTTCATCATTGAATGTTACCAACAACATAAAGTTAATTATTACAAAAACTGAAGCTTAAAAACCCCAATGATTGATTAATAACGGTCACTGTTGCAATGGAAATTTTATAGGTCAGTTTCATAAGAAGTTAAATAGGATAGTGTAATCAAGGTAATAAATATCGATAGTTGCAAGTCTGGCCAGAAAGAAGTACAACACGTAGTAGAAAAGAGTAGAAAATGTTTATCTCCACTACTCCCTTCCTTTCCCACTGACCTCTCCATGCACACTGAGCATGCTCAATGTACCTTCAATGTGACTGAGTCCAGTTGATAAAGGTAGGCAAGAGTATTTTAATCAATTGATCATTTGGTAGGGACCTACTGAACTTTCTACTGAATCAGTGCAAGTTTGCGCGATTTCTTACAAAGTATTTCAACGATTTATATATTATGCATTCTAAGATACGTATCTTGTACGAAAACAACGTAGAGGGTAGTTGGGCCATTCCAAGACCATAGTAAATCTTGGATCTGCATTATCGATGAGTTTTTAGTCCAAGATTACGCCGTTACTTTACGATACTTAAGCTGGACATTAGAATCTTATTTCCCTAACTACAAATTAACAGCTGTTTAATTATGGTATACGAACATGCAAATGAATTTTGATTTTTTAATTGATGTGTTGTTCCACCACTCCTTTGAAGTTTTACTAAAGGGAGAGGCCTGATATAGAGAGCTAGATATTCAAGGTATGTGGGCCTTAACCTCAAACTTCTACTGAATGATTTACGTTTCATTGCCGACTGACATAATCATGTAACCATACACCATGCGTGACTGCATAATATCAATTAACTTTTCAATGATTTAGAAATCATAAGACAAATGTGCCATTGAGGGAATCTGAATATGCAAAGTAGGTCTACAACCCGAGACACTATCACCAGCCAAAAGGATGATATCAGTTAATGTTCTTGTATAAAGTAAATTATTTATTTGAGATTCTAGATTGTAAAAGAACAAATATATAGACATTTAGGTTGCACAGAATGGGATTATTTGTGGTTCGAGTACAGTTTGTTGTGATGCTAATGGCGTTCAGGATGTTATGGAAGACATCATATGCAAGCGGTAAGTGCACGTTTGACAAAAAGTTATAATACTGTACAATCGTTTAATCGGTTCCCCAAGGATATTTTATTCGCATCAAAAATTAAGCTTGAATACGTAGAAATCCATTAAATCTTTAGACTTTGCTGCAACATTAAAAAAAGTATTGCACGGTGCATCTTTTTTGCTCAGCGTTTGATTTGTGAATGTCACGAAAAAAGTTGTACCTTTTCTTGCATGCGAAAAAAAGACATAAAAATGAGTGTTATTTGTTCTTATCTGCTTGCAATACTTGTAGAATTTAGTGTACAAATAAATTATATATATATTTCCAGACTGTTCCTTCTATACTCTTCACGACATAGCCACGAATTGGCGAACAGCCCGATTACAATGTCAAGCAAATGGAGGCGATTTATTGTCTATGGAAACAGTTAAAGAATACCAATTCATCAATAAGACAATACAAAGTCAAAATAAAGGAAAAAATGAATGGCATATTGGTTTAACAAAAACTAGAACGGGACCTTGGAAGTGGATTAGTGGTTATAGCTTGACTATTGATAAATGGCAGCCAAACGAACCAAGCGGAGACAGCCATGGATATTGCGTTATTATGGCGAAAAACTGGCCACCGGGAACTCATGGACTATTCAACGATCTTAACTGTAATATTTACAGAATGTTTATATGCGAATACAAAAACGGTGGGTTAGTTGGCAGTGTAGATTAACAATATTATAGATTTTTATTCTTTGAAAGATGATTTTTTTCACTGATGACATATGACACTTGTCCTCAATCGGTTTTGCTATATCTTAGTCTGTTTATCTTTTTAGAATATTCGAGATGTTTCTTACTGTAATTCCTTGTTGATTCAGATCCACTATGATTCTTCGCATTTTAACGGTATACTTAAGTAAACTTTGGAAATTGTAAGACTAGATATATTGTTAGTTCGTTTGAACTGTCTCAGACTCCACATCATCACAGCTTATCTCTATTTTTGGAAACTAATCGCTGAACATTGTGGCTCAAGTGCAACGTTAATGCCTACCGATTTAATGGTCATACTGGTCGTACTGAGAGGCATATATACCAGCTGTGAAACATAACTTTATTCAGTGATTACAATTTAAAAAAAGATATTTTAATAGAGCGAACGTTTTGCCAAGAGGGAAGAAGCAAAGACAACTTTGGTCAACCTTGAGTACTCAACCCAAAGTTGCTATAGACGGGTATTGAACAACGACTCATTAAGACATAATTTGTTGACATGTTTTTCAACAGAAGTCAACCATACGCAAGGTGTTTTAAAATTCTGTCCAACTGTAACAACAACCCAACGACCTACTGTGACCCCCTCTCGTCGCACCAACATCAAAACTACCATGTCTAATGAGTTGACCTCGCTATCTATGTCACACGCTGGTACGTATTTGCTTATAGATGTCCTATCAGGTTGGCATATACGTATACAAGACAACTTTTTTTTTTTTTTGAGGGCCGGTCTTGCCTATAGGTCTTGCCATTAAAAATGTTTGCAATATTTAACCTCGTTAGCCGGTTAACTACCATATATGTTATTGGGATCAGGTTTTATTTGTAAACGAATCAATTGACTGAGTCAATTTGCGCACAGGAAATATTAAGTTAAGTTAGATAAACAATTATGATACACTCGACCTTACTGCTTTTTTTTCGCCCTCTCCAGATCCACCGGCCACTCCTGAGCCCTTAACGGAATGGACTTCAAGAAATGCATCAATACGTAAGTAAACATGTGCACGATCCAGTCGTCGTGGAAATCATGTTCAATTCCACGCAAAATGAAAACTATCAAGTCTAATTGAGCATTCCATCTAAAACATTTTTGCAATGGACCCAAGGCGATGCCCCGGGCCGAAGACGATCCTTTGCTCAAGCAAACATGTGATGGAGGTCGCGTGACAAAAAGCCCATTCTTGACTTTTTATTTCCACCCTCCCTTTTGTAATATACAAAATATTGTTGCATGGACTGATCAAGTTAATGTTGTCTCCTGTGAAGAACTATTACGCAAGGCACGATCACGGATTTAAAGCAATCCGTTAAACCATCCGTTAAATCATGGTAAGCGAGATTACTGGTGCATGATCCAATCAGAATGCGTCGACCACGGTAATGGCACAGCACATAGCACGTTCGTGCCGTTAATGAATCTTCATATGTGATTTGCTCGAAAAACAATTTATAGAAAAATTCATAGTCATGAATGACCATCCGCATTTATATTTTCCATCTGCGTTCGGAAACTACTTCTTATGAAGATGTATTTTTCAAATTCACATTCCTTTTTATCATTACTTTTTCTAATTTCATTTTCTTTTCATTTACTCTAAAAGTTTCACCAGATCCTCAGGCTTTAGGAACATCCTCTCCTGCAAATGCACCCGAAGGTTTTCCTACCATGTTGGTGGCCATTGTTCTTGGCATTCTCTTGGCTGTTGGAATTTGCATGTTTTTTGTCGTTTTCTGGTGGATGAAACGAAAGTCAGGTAATTAGAACGATAATGAAAAATAGCCGACGCTTCGTCGCCGCGAAAAGTAGGTTTTATATTGGACGTTAATAATGACCAAGGCGTTTTCATAACATTCCATAAGAACGTCCCCTTCAAAATTTCGTGTTTTCCGATAGTGTCATGGACACTTTGACATCAGCCAAAACCCTATTTTGGGAAAATGTGTGAATCCACGCGTGCTGTTTAGATGCACTACTAATAAAGCAATGCTAGATAACTCTCCAGCCAAAGTCGCACACGCTCATGCAGTTTTTATTCAACAATTAATTTTGGTTGGAGCCCCCCGGGGGGTTGGAGGTGGATAGTGGATCAGCCAGTAGTGACCTTGAACGCCCTATACTCATTCGTGCAAACACATTCTTTTTGTGAACCAGCCGCTTTAATTCTTAAATGAGATTGTTTCTCACTCATAGTATATTGAATACTAAATACTTGTTGTTTTTACTCATTGACTTACTATTGACTTTAGGAGAGTCGAAATCCAAGAAAAAACCCTGGTAAGTTAGATTCTAAAAGTTTTATGAATTTCGCACCTCTACGTCATTCGTGCGCAATTATACTTATTGACACCTGACGGGCTCAAAACATATTAAGTGACTAGAAACATTGCCACTGCAGATTTTTCAAATGACCTCCCATCGGTCATCATATCTCTATCAATCTATTGCGCACCCCCTCAAAACAAGGTGCACTTGCGTTCGCAGCAAGATGGACATTAAACTGAGTCCACAATCATACTGAATCAAAGAATAAATATTCTCCGTTTCTACGTTAATACGTCGACGTTGTATTGGAGGTATTGAACAGACGATTCCTCATAGGATTCCTTTGTTAATGCCACCAACATGGCCGCCATGACTTTGCCTCAATTGGGAATGGTTGCAAACCACCAAAAGACCATTTTTTGAGTTACACATTACCGTTTGTTGTGTTCCTTGATTATACCGTCTCTTTTATTCAGCCTTAACCTCGTATCAGTGTCTAAATATTCACACATACCAAGGGTAAAGTTAAGAATGCACAACTTCAACAATACAAACACCTTACACACAATACAAACACATAAATATTGTCTAAGAAATAGAGGCTAACCCTGAGCAACAGAGAACTCGAAGTATTGGTTATAACACCGTTTTTTTCTTTGTATTATGAAGGCAATCATATGCAGTATCTACGCCTATGGCTGAAAATAGAGCTTACCTAACAAACCAGAGGAACAATACCCCAGGTCAAGCAGTAGGGACTGAAGATATGCAGCTATATGCAGAACCAGATGTTTTGTACGCCGAGATAGCTGATGACTACTACCTACAACCTTGTGATTCTTTTGATTCTCCAGCGCCGTCGTCCACACATTCTGAGGTGGAATATGCTAATTCACCGAGTCCATCGACTCCACCGACAGGATACGCAGACTTGGTACAAAACCCAGTCTATGAAAACCATATGCCATATCAACCTCTTAATAAATACCCAGGAGAAATAGAAGAAGACGAAATTGCTGTTTGAACAACACTACATGCAGAGCAATAGTACAAGTGAGAATTGCCAAGTATAGGAGCTCCATAGATAAAAAGGGTATTCCGGCCTTTTTATGTATGCTTTAAATGTGAACCAGCGGAACCAGTGGATTCAAGAATTGTTCTTAAAACAGGAATGTTTCCTTGAGAACAAAATATAAAATTACAGACTTCTCTTATATATGAGATTGCACTTGAAGTACATGCCATATCTGGCATCTTAACAAATGCCCAGAAGAGGTGGAAGAAGACTAAACGCAATGCTATATGACCCAGTAGAGTTACCAAATACAGCTTCATTAACTATGGTTGCTCTATGTAAAAAAGATTATATTAGGCTGCAATTGTAGGACTTTTGCGCTTTCTATGAGTCATGATGATGATGATGATTAAGTATATAGTAGTTCCATAGATAAAAGAAATTATATGAGACTTCACTTGTGTAGGCCTCATACGCCTCCTATGAGTCATGATGATGATGATGATGATGAGGTATAGTGGCTCTATAGAAAAAAAGAGATTATATAAGACTGCACTTGTAGTGTTGATTAAGCGCACGCGCGAGACTAACATAGAAGAGGTTATCAGTTGCATGATGCTTCTTTAACTACGTTTTCTCTAGGAAGTGGCGCGTTTTGCATGCTCATAGAACTACATGTATAGTAAGCGCAAATTTGGGGTTTATATGAATGCAAATCATTCCACACTCTTTTAATTTTGCGAAGATACATCACAGGCAATGCAATCGAACAAGTAAACAATGCCGGACAGGGTGCCTGCCGGACACCAAGGTAATATTTTAACTGTGTCTATCAAGCATGTCTGTGGACATGTGTAGCTTATACATAGTGGACATGTGTAGCTATACATAGTGGACATGTGTAGCTATACATAGTGGACATGTGTAGCTATACATAGTGGACATGTGTAGCTATACATAGTGGACATGTGTAGCTATACATAGTGGACAGGTGTAGCTATACATAGTGGACAGGTGTAGCTATACATAGTGGACAGGTGTAGCTATACATAGTGGACAGGTGTAGCTATACATAGTGGACAGGTGTAGCTATACATAGTGGACATGTGTAACTATACATAGTGGACATGTGTAGCTTATACATAGTGGACATGTGTAGCTATACATAGTGGACATGTGTAGCTATACATAGTGGACATGTGTAGCTATACATAGTGGACAGGTGTAGCTATGCATAGTGGACAGGTGTAGCTATACATAGTGGACAGGTGTAGCTATACATAGTGGACAGGTGTAGCTATACATAGTGGACATGTGTAGCTATACATAGTGGACATGTGTAGTGGACCTCACTCGTATGTAAACTATATTTAAAGCCTTGATGGTGGACGTGTAGCTTATACATAGTGGACATGTGTAGCTATACAAAGTGGACCGGTGTAGCTATACATAGTGGACAGGTGTAGCTATACATAGTGGACAGGTGTAGCTATACATAGTGGACAGGTGTAGCTATACATAGTGGACATGTGTAGCTATACATAGTGGACATGTGTAGCTATACATACTGGACATGTGTAGCTATACATAGTGGACAGGTGTAGCTATACATAGTGGACGTGTAGCTTATACATAGTGGACATGTGTAGCTATACATAGTGGACATGTGTAGCTATACATAGTGGACATGTGTAGCTATACAAAGTGGACCGGTGTAGCTATACATAGTGGACATGTGTAGCTATACATAGTGGACAGGTGTAGCTATACATAGTGGACATGTGTAGCTATACATAGTGGACAGGTGTAGCTATACATAGTGGACATGTGTAGCTATACATAGTGGACATGTGTAGTGGACCTCACTCGTATGTAAACTATATTTAAAGCCTTGATGTTGACATTTGCACTTGTGATGTGTAGCTACGATTGTGAGACAGCTATAAGCCTGCTGTCGTGAAAACAAATATTTTTCGAAATATAATTATTAATTATTAGTATGAGTTTCTAAAAATTACTAAAATTAGAACAGTCATTTCCATGGCGACATATCTTATATGTGCGGTTCTACCAGATGTAATTGCGGAACTCAAATCTTAAATAAAACGATTTTTTCTAAAACATTGAAATTGTATTTTCTATGTGCATTCCAGGAATGAAAGCAAATACCCCCCCCCCCCCCCTGCACGTAAACAGGTTTTTCATGGTAGGTAGATGTACTCTGGCTGACCAACTACATAACAGTTCAGCTAAGGAATGGTCAACGCTTAGCGTGCGTATATCCGGTTCTGGATGCACGTGGTAGGTTGTTAAGTACGAAAGAAGGGATATACGCACAACCAAGCATTGACCATTGCTTTTATAACATAACAAAACCGTAAGAAATATTTGTTCAAAAAACAATTCCAATTTTGTTCAAGCGAAATCTTCATTACATAGCGCGCGCTACTCAGGCACCTGAGCGTGCACCATCCATTTCTGGATGCACGCTCGCGCAGCTAATTAACCAATCAGAGCGCGCGTTATGTCGTGGTATGTTATAATAGTGGTTATACATTGTAGAGTGTGCGCGCGACCAGGTAAAAAGCAGCATCACAGTTATTAATTTATTTTTCTTAACTCATGTACTTAACAATTGCGCATGCCGATCTCTTTCATTTGCTTTTACGTGCGCGCACCTCTGCTCAACAGTGATTCATTCTGGCTGGAGTGGTGTAATGTAGTTGGTTAGAAACAAATTCAGTTAAAATAAACTCAGTACTTGTGGTCAGTACATCGTAGATGTTAGATGTGGATATGCGCGCACACTAATAATTAACAAAACTTATCGGTATTGGTGCGCTCAGATGAAAGAGGAATATGCACTCAGTTGTAACGGCTGTTAAGATACAAACCAGTTTACATTAATCTTATTTTTTAGAAATGATTGAGTTATATTGTCGCGCACATCTATTTAACAAAAGATTGATGCGCGCAGCTTGGCAGTGTCTGACAGTTCGATACATATTAACGTTATATCTTTGCGGTTTGGTGCTTTTTTTCAGTCACATCTCAATGATCCATTCTGACTGACCGCCACCCGCACGAGGTACCAATTAGCATTCCGACTGCTGTGGCATTTCGTAGATTTTGTGTGTATGTTTTAGAGTCGTTTACAGGTACTGAATGAGATGGGCTATTAGTGGTGTGACTTAACCGGATTACTAGTGAATCATTCGTTCTACATTTAGCTAGTGTACAGTTTATCTCCTTTTGATTTTCTTACGTCCGCAGTTCCTCCTGTCCGTGCAGTACTGAAGGCATGTACTTCCCCTAGCGCCACATCAGTATTCCAAACTATTTGTTGCTATATAGGGACTGTAGTCAACGATTTTAGCGCATGACTGATGCCTAACCAGACGTACGGGACTACAAAAAATCAATATAATTCGATTGAAATTTGGTGCTTAAAAAGTACCGTAGTTGAAACAGTAGAAAGTGAAAGAAATATTCATCAAAGTTAACCTCAAAAGAGAATTTTTTACTGAAAACTAAACTGTGTCACGCGCAAATTGTATGCGTGGGCTCCCTGTGTTTCTAGTTCACGTGTGTATCCATCATGCTTCAGGATCGTGCTGCGAAGAAGACAAGATGGCGTACAGGAGAAGGTGCGATATGATGACAAGAACTTCATAATTAAACGGTAAGAAATGCTTCTACACGTTACTAAACTATACAGACATTGAGATAAGGCTCATTTCTTTCTCCTTGGAAGTTTAGTTCATGGTCTGAGGTTTGTTTTCTTCCTAAAAAAAGCTTTTCTTTCGAGCAGCCTGCCCTAAACGGCCCGTTTGGTTTGATGCACGTGCAAAGTTTTCTTTACCAAAAACTTCATAAACTCGATTGTTTTATGCTCAACAATACCGCAGATACTTGGAGAAAGAAAAAAATCACTTTATTTTAAGTTCTTTTTATTTTATTTTAAGGCGTTTTGCTAAAACTTGGATGTATATTGTGATTCCAATAATTTGTCCAACACCAACTCACACTCCCTTGCCTCTCCCAAAATAAATATTCGAGGTATTTTTTCAAGAGTTGGAATTCTAGAATGGTTTAAAAATGCATTTTAAAAATGTTTTATTCCAAAGAAAAACACTTCATAGATGTTTTAAACGTTGAGGTTGTGAACCAAAGTTCCCTAGGAGGTGTCCCTAAGCAGTTACCCCCTCCCCCTAGGAGGGAGTTGGTTAGTATTTGAAACGGTAGAAAATGAAAGAAATATTTGTCAAAGTTAACCTCAAAAGAGCAAACTTTTACCTCAAAAAATGCAACACTAAACTGTGTCACTTGCAAATTGTGAGTGTGGGCTTCCTGTGTTTCTAGTTCACATGTGTATCCATCATGCTTTAGGGTTGTGCAGCGAAGAATACAAGATGGCGTGCAGGAGAAGGTGCGATATGCTGACAAGAACTTTGGAATTAAACGGTAAGAAATGCTGCTACACTTTACTAAACTATACAGACATTGAGAATGGTTTAAAAATGCATTTTAAAAATGGTTTTATTCCAAAGAAAAACACTTTATGGATGTTTTAAACATTGAGATTGTGAGAAAAAGTTCCCTAGGAGGTGTCCCTAAGCTTTCACCCCCTCCGCCTAGGAGGGAGTTGGTTAGTTTGTGAAATTGCACTTCTACTGTTATTTTGGAGCTCTTTTTCATAATATTTGGGTGTGCCTTAAATATACCCCCTTATACCCACACTCTTTTCTAGTAACATGTTATTTCCAGGATAGATGCATATTGGTTTTGAAATTGGGATCTATGGGGCAAACATTGCAAGAAGAGACCATTTTGTATAAGATTGACTTCTCCTAATGATAATTTTAATTTTTATGCCAAATATTGTTTTAAACTATCCCCCCCCCCCCCCCCCCCCCCACCAAAAAAAAAGCATATAGTTTTGGAACTGTTACATTTGTACCTGACTTGGCAAATTGGGTAAGGTCAATTAGCATCTGGTATCCAAAATGTTAACATATTACTGGAAAATATTAAAATTATATCAACAATGCAGTTGAAATCTGCTGATTTGAAGTTGTTTGCCTGCTCAGCAACCGCATGAGTAATCAGACTATATTACAATGCAAAAACCATCATCGCATCTATCTGGAATAGAACATATTATTTTATCTAAATTCAAGGATAGAGGGATTGATACAAATATTTTGGGACTTTCTGAAATGAAACATAGAGACTGCTCAACATACAGGACCATCATACTGACACTTTTATTCTTTTTTCTAGTCTTCTAACAAATCATCAAGGCCAAAAGGAAAAGCATATTATAAAGTAGTTTATCGTAAATTAATTTAGAAAATGTTTAGTAAATTTATACAAACGAATTAATGTAATTGAATAGATTCTGTTATAAATTACTGGTAATTTATTTGTGTAATTATACTAAACATTTATTCACCTCAGGCTTGACAAATATTGTTCTGTATTTTCCTTGGTTTGTCCTTGGTAAATATTGACCAAGATTTACTTTGTCTTTGGTTAATAACTTTAGTTTTAAAATACTATCTACATACAGTAATCATTGTATTGCTGTATGTAGATATTTTTCACCACTTTAAGAACTAGGCCACAAAGGTTGTGTAATCTTTTTATTTCAAATAAAAAGTGAGCACACCCTTTGTTTTGTTTTGATATACATGTAATTTACTAAATGCTGAGGAATTATGCACAAACACTGGAGCAGACAACTGGCTGACTTGGAATCATCTCAACTTACTAACAATTTGATATCTTTTTTATTGAATTTTGTTTTTGATTGCCATTGATTGATTTACATGATATCCATTTATTTGATTGACTTTGATATTAATGTTGAATGTATCTGATTGCCATTGATTTTTTTCAATTGCCATTGATTTTTTGTTATATATATTCATGTTCTTATGGAAAAGGTTTTTTCCAGATTTTTGTGCAAATATATTTTTATATATCTTTGGCAATATTTAGAGAAGTTTTCAATATGCACAAATTAAATTTTTAGTTTATCGTGAATAATTCAAAATTACAAAACGTGTTTGATTACAAGATTAGGAAAAAAAGCTTTTTCATATACAAATTGCTTTGAAATTCCATTTTGGTATTGATGCTTTTGTGTGTTACAGTATTCTTCACTGTTATAACTGCCTGTGGCACTCTGTGCACAAATAATATAGGACTTTGATAAATCAATCAAGATTTTTTTCTAAAAGGATATTTTGATTTATATTTCGGCCAACCCAGTGAGATACATCAGATTGCCATATAGCTAGATAGTGAGAGGATGCTGTGCACATTTATTTTGTTTCTTTTTTGTGTGTGTATCTGATGATACTGTAGAACTTCACTCTCTCATCCTCTAAGCTTTACTCTTAGCTATTTTGGCTCCATTAAAAAATAAAAGTTTTGTACGACGATACCACATTCAATTTTTTTTTAATCTATAAATTTCCTTGAGACATTGAGGTTCTACATTATACATTTATTTGTATTACAATAAAAGGATGGTGCTCGATCTGCAGTTTTCCTGGAACAGGGTAAGTCAAGTACATAGTTCATCAGCATTTAGTCTTGTTATTTCCACTAACATCCTCTTTTTATTATTTCAACACTTGACATGGCTTGTTTTGTCAGTGTTTAATTTGATAATTCTTTGGATCACTAGAGGATGTTTGTTGGATGTTGCAATTTCCAAATTATTTTGCTAAGTAGTGTTCAAGGTTGATCAATTTTGTGTTGTGAAGCAACATATTGGTTAACAAAAATCAGATTATATATCAGCTATAAATACTAAAAATCACACTGCAACAGTCAAGTCAGTTCACATAATCAAATGTCAAACCCAGCAATTCTAAAATTTTGGTAAACATAATTATTATTTGCCTAACATTCTTGATGAAATATGAAAACAATCATTTGATAATACTGATGTAGCCTTCGTCATCACTTCATACATATCTGTTGCATTTGATTTTAGTAATTGTACTTTGTTCTTAAAGTGGTGAGAATTTGAACTTAACGACTATGATTGAACACACCAACATTCAGAGAGAGACACTGTATACAAAATTCTACTTTAATGTTTCACGGCTTGTGCAATACTAATCCTGATATGTACTGTCAAATTTTTCTCCTAACAAAAATACAATGTTGTTATTTGGCAGTTTATTTGGTTTCTCTTGACTTGATTAACCAAATATTCAACAGATGATTTATCTATAATGTATCAAAAAATTCTAATTTATCAAACAAATCTTGTAATTTGGAATCGGAGATCCATATGGCTTGGTGTGTTCATGTCATAGTCTGACAAAGGTGTTGCTTGATTAAAAGTACACAAGAGATGATAAATGGTCTTCTAAAAGTTTATAGTCCAAATTGATTTCTGTCCTGTATTTTTTTACACTGACTTTTACTGTTGGCTTTTTGATGTATGCATTCAATTCTCAATTGGCTTCTTTAATTACTTGCTTTGGGTTGACTGTTGACTTCTAAATTAGTATTATAAGATACATCTGATAGTATCTTTAAGAATTTTGCATTCAGACATGATAAATTAAATGTAAGATTACGGATAAAACACGTAGAATTTTTAAGAAAGACTGCTTC